>NW_009260596.1:3345077-3357235 GCF_000687185.1 Egretta garzetta | reverse complement strand
ATCGCATTATTGAATGCTCTTGTCTTGTTACTGCTGTTTGATTGGAGATTTATTGCACTTGCAGGTTTCCATTATACTTGCCAATGCTGTAAACTGGTATCCACCAATGCCCATGAAAGTCAGGAACTCAGTTGTGTAGGATTAGTAGCAGGTAAGATAGCGTCAATGACTGATGAAGGAAATAACTCGATATAAGCTTTCTGCCACCTACTTACATATTCTAGTGTAACTTTTTTATATACTATTACAAACACAACATACTGTAGCTTTTTATAATTTTCGTTTAAAAATAATCTATCTGGAGAAAAACATAAAGTTTCCTCAGTTACTGCAGTAAGTGGTTTCATTATTATAGAAATACTTACAGTAACAAAGATACTGAGGATATCTCACAGAATTATTCATACATAACTGGCATGTTTTAGAAAGAAAACAAAAAGGGTGTATCCAAAGCATACCCTTTACTAATGGATCTCCAGTCCACACTTTCTCTCACACAGAGAATCAATCATACTTGAAATTATGAGATCTATATATGTTGATAGAAGTTGTTCTTTCTCAGAGGAAAAGCACTGTTGCCTTTAAAAGCAGTTAGTTTTACCATGGAGCTGACTCAACAAACAAAGCTGTCTGTATTTACCATCATCAAACCAAGGCAGAGCCCTGCTGTTCATTTCTGATAGGCATCAGTAGAGCTCCACAAGTGGAACGACCGCAGACTGCTGCTTCAGCTGGCATCTAAATTCACCCTCCAATCTGTTTCTGGGCGTAACCTGGAGGTAGACGGCCCTCATTCCCTTTGCAAGCTTGCTCCTCATGGGCATCCAAGCATGCCTTCTTACTGTCCCACCAAGCTGGGACAAGGCCCTTTCTGCTCTCCTTAAGGAAGTCCTATAAATGACATAATGGCAGAAGCTTATAAGTGACATGGTGGCAGTTATTCATTATCATTGTTTTTAAGCTAGTTTAAGACCAAAGGCAGAACTTGCACCCATCTTAAAGGTGTGCATTTACAACATGGGAGGCAGCCATGAAGCCCAATGTGTAGAGTCTGTCTATTTATTTGGATGAGAATAAAGTTTTATGCTCCTTTTGTAAGAGAAATTATTTTCCATCTCCATTACATGCTGTAATTTTAATTTTTGTTCAGTTGTTGAGTACATAATGAGCTTGAAAAATCAGTTTTCTCTAGAAAAAAATCGGAGTTGTTCAGTGTGAGAATACCATGAGGGATAAATTTTATAAATAACCCATAATGTCAGTGGAAACCAGGTCAATATGTAAACAATCCCATTTTGTTTCAAATAACACAAAAGTTAAACCTTACAATATGCAACAGTACTATGAGAGCAAGGTCATAAATACATTATGAATGGGTACATTTGAAAATTCACCTTTCTTTGCAGGCTGGATGAGTTTTAACTTTTCTGGTACATGCCTTGATAATAGAAAAATCAGAAAACAAAATTACAAATGCTAAAGTTTTTATCTCCTACTTTATGCCTACTTGAAAATAATCCAGTTGATTAAAAAAGCAAACAAACAAACAAACAAAACCCCAGATACTCACAGCTTTCAACTTGAGGGTTTATTTTTACAATTTCTATATTAAATATCATTGTGAAGAACTTCAGTTTTCATGGTGTGTGCTTGCAGCTTGATGTTACCAACACTGGATCTTTGGGATTCTCAGAAAGCTTTTTATGTAATTTGCAGAAAACAATAGTTTAATCAAAACACGACATGTGGAATAAGGAGAGTTCTTCAGTAGACCTCATATTGAGCTGAGGTACAAGAGATCATTATATGCTTAGTTTTGTTATATGGAAAAATATAAAATAAAACAAGGTAAACTTTCTTCTTGCTTTAGAAAGGCCATTTCAATAAGGGATAAATCCAGAATGAAATCATCTGGGGGATATAATTGAAGATTGAAATTTTTAATTAAATTGATTCACAAAATTTTAAGAGGCATCCAAAAAATGTCACAGTAATGAAATAAAACAAGATATAGTCTTAAAACAATAAACCAAGATTAAATCGGAAGCAAACCCAGCTATAATCAAATCTAAAAAAGAAATACAAACAAAAGGAAGAAGATGTTTATAGCAATAAAGATTAATGTTAAGAAGTCAGAAAATTGATAAACTTTCTAGAAAAACATAAGGACATCTATAGACAGATTTAAGGATAAAGAATATTTCAAAGAGCATGAAGAAAAAAAACAAATTAAGCCAATTGTATTGATCACAGCTTTTCTTGATTAGGGGGTTCATCTCTTGACTGATAAATCAAATCTATGTGACAAGTGGAAACATTCAGAAATAGATATTTTGATAGAAGATGTCAGATGACTACTTCATTCATACTGTATGATGAACTATTTTTTATTGCATTAGTAACTTTGGGAGGTTTTAACAGCAGTTATAGGAGCTAAAATTTTAAAATGAGGATTCTCAGATAACTTGAAAACTTGAACTTAAATAGTTTAGGAAAAATCCTGCGTTAACAGTAGTTAATATTAAAAAAAGACAAATGGAATGATCAAACTAATTATGTATATCAGCTTGTCATAAAGCCTGAAGAAAAGAGTGGACAAACTGATAAAATACCATATTAATAAATATTTAAAGGAAAGTAATGTAATACAGATAAATAAGCATGAGTTTATGGAAAACAGATCTTGTCAGACCAGCTTTATACCTTCCTATTGCTGAAAATAAAACCAATCATCTACAGAGAAAAAGGACAAACAGCAAGCTGTGGATACAGGACCAAGGCTGAGGCCTTGGATCAGTTGTTGCTGTTACCCTGATGCATGCAAGATGCCTACCCAAGTAGGAGATCCCCCTAGAGTAGTCAGACTAAAGGAGAAACTTTTAAAATATTAGGCCCATACAGGATCTCAAAGTGATATATACATTTTGCCTCTATTTCCCCTCAACTTTCCCAGTTCAGGAAGGAGGCTGGGACTTTTCTCAGGTGTCTGGAAATGGTCACATTTTTTGGGGGAAAGGGGTCGTTGATAAGAGGTTTTAATAGTATGAATGGACTGTTCTTTGCGAGATTGATTCAGCACCAAGAAATAATCCTGGCCATGCTCAGTTTGTGCGGGTCGAGGCAGTCAGGGTGCCTGTATTTGTCACTGTTGCCATCTCACACAGGAATTCTCTGTGTAGCCCAGAAGTTAGCGATTATGGTGGTTGCTAGCAGCCTAAGATGTCATGGAAAAGCCACAAGAACAGCTGGCAGACTGGAAGGGGTTTTAGAGTCCAAGAAGTCCTCCACTGTGTCTGAAAGCTTAGCAAAAATTAAGGTGTGATTTGATAACCTCTTGTAAGTGCCTACAGAGGAAACAGGAGTTTGGTAGTGGAGAATAGATGTCCCATGGTTACAAACTGATGTTAAATAGTTCAGACTAAAGAAAAAAAAAGACACCATTTTTCAACTACAAGAGTTATAATAATGACTTCATACAAAAAGGCAATTAAGCCAATATAACTACAGAGGAAGTCAGAACAGATGTGTTAGAGCTGCTGATTGTGATTCAGCTCACAGGTGTGATACAGAGGCTGTTACTATCACCACAGGTTATATGCCATGAACAGCTGTACAAATATTGCTGAGAACAATCTATTATTTTGAGACACCATTAGCTGCACAGGCTTTTGCACCTACTCACCAGCTGGGAGGCATAAGAACTTGCTTGGGGATAAAATTCAGATCATGCTATTGCTAATTTCAAAGATGGAATTTCACTAAGAGACAACAACCTGGGAGCAAGTAGAAGGATACAATTACCCCATACCTTCAGGTATTTTACTGAGGGATTGTACCATGGCAGGCACTGACTATACATTGTGTTACTGTCATCTAGCTGAGGGGAATGTCTGACAGAGCTAACTTAATTATTCCATTGACGGTCTAGGAAGCAGAGACTTCTAACAACGCACTCTGAACTGCACCAAATGTAGGTGCCTACAGTAGGCGGCACAAATATCTTCCATTGTGGGCAGCTGTTTGCACCAAGTGAAAATGAAAAGAAAAAAAGAGGTGTATCACCCCAGCTTGTTCAAGGAACATGCATGAGCACTGTGCCTAACTCACACTGGAAGTCAACAATGAGTAGATATCTTAATGCATAAATGGCACTAAGCACCTAAACACCTTTGACTTACAGAGGAGTCAAGCAAGGATGCACTGCCTGACTGTGGAATTCTGTGCTCCAAGTACCTCACTTCTCTGCAAATCCCAAATTTAGGACTAGGACTACTGTGCAGGCCACAGAAGTAGCTGCATTTCTGACCACAACTGTTTTGTGCCCTACGTTCCCTTGGGCTATTTAGAGCTGTTAGTGTGTCTCAGGAGAGCTGAGCTACACTAGCATATACATATATATATGCATTCTGATCTATTCCTCTGATTTAGAGCCTTTACAATACATTTGTGCTACAAGTATGTAAGACCAAACATTTAAAGCTGAAAATGTCAAATGCCCTTAAATACAAAAAAGGTAAAAAGTAAGGGAAGTCTTATAGTCCTGTTGAGGATAGTCAAGACAGGTGCTAAGCTTATGTTTCTAAACAGCTTCTCTAATCGTCTTAAGCAAATACAAGTTTTATTCCTTTGATGTACAGATGTAACTCCCACTGGTGCTAACAAGAATTATGTGTACAATTCAACAGAATAAACCCTATAATTTTAGCGGCATTTTGAGGGGGACTTAAAAGAAAACAGCTAATGTCTGTGAAAGTTTGAAAATTTGAATAGCAATCAATATTTGTAATGATCTTGAATTTTGTAATATATGACAAGAATTTTAGTGTGCAGAAGTCCAATACACAGGTGTCCAATCGAACTATAGTAGTCTAAAAAGACAAAAAATAAGAACATAAACACATTCCAGACTTATTGAAGTGCAGCCATAAAAATGGAAGTGATTCAATTTTTATTATTTGTAAAAAACTATAAAAGATAAAAAATGTGAGATTTTGATCGGAATCTTCTTTGATACAAAAAGAATCCCTATTAAGCCCTTGGTGAACCAAAAAGAGAAAAAGCAAGTCAGACAGTTAGAAAGACAGAGACTAAATTTTAGATTTCCATTGCATTTCTAAATCTTTTAGGTGTACAATTTTGATTTATTGTGGGCTCAGTAATATATGCATAATGATTACACAAGAAGTCATTTCCAAACTTGGACTGCACATCAGAACAAAAGCTGAGCAAAGGCACTGTGCTCTCCCCTTCTTGCTGCAGCAATGGTCCATGCTGGGATTATAGAGTTTGCTAGGAAACAGAACCACAGTATGTCTGGTACCCAACCTGTAGGATTAATACCTCGTTAATATTGCTGGTACCTGGGTGGACTTGCTTGGTGGGTGTACCGGAGCCATTCAAAATTGACAAGCCTGGTAACGATTTGAGGAGGTGAATCCCTAGCTTTAGGTATCTGGAGTACTGATGTCGGCACCTGTCTAGTTTTCTACAGTCTCCTAAGTGTTACTAGAACAATCCTGGAGAGAAATTAATCTCATCCCACAGTAAATGTCTAAAACTGACCAGATTAATTGGTCATAAAATTTGTCCATTTTATTTTTGTGAGTGTACAGAGTAGGAGCTAAGTAGCTCAGACATGCATCTAAAGCAAGGTGAGAAGACTCCCACACCCAGTTTATCCACTGATACAGAAGTTGTTCTGACCTCCAGTGACAGAGACTCTAATAACCACTTTAATTAATGCATTACTGAGTTCATTATAATTTGAAAAGCATTTATTAATGATTATCTGTAAATTAAGCCAAATATTTTTATACAGTTTATCATAAACAAATAGAACAGATAGTCATCTTCCTATTCTGAATCTTTTCTTTACATACTTGAAGAAAGACACATCTGACTTTGCTTTTGTCTTCTTCAGGTTAAACCAATCCAGTATTTTTGATACTTATCTGCAGGTCAGGTTTTCTGCAACTCTGCTCATCCCAAACAATGTCCATTTGATCAAAGATTTTTTTGCTGAAGCATTCAAGGATGGCTGTAATATTCTAGCTAAGACCTTATCACAGTAATGCAGACTACTTCAGATGCCATAGGCATGGAATTTTTTCTGCATGGAATTTGCTTTCTTTTCCCCTCTCCTTTTTGTTGTTGCTGTTGTTTGTTTTTTGTTCCCCAACAGCGTAAGATTACTCATCCTTGTTCTCTTTGTGATTCAGGTTATTTTCCAGGTCTTTTTCAGCCAATGACCTAACTTGCTTATTCCTGCCTGTATACAATAACTTGCCCTAGAAAAATAGCATGTTTCTTTTTTCTTTTTCCTGACCCTATCTAAAACCTGCCAAGATTTCTTTGACTTTCATGCTAATAATTACAATTTTCTTGCCTTGGTGACCCTTCATACTTAATGGTTCTTCTGTTTGCTTCTCTGCGTCACTTATGCAAACATTGCATAGTTTTCTACCCTGCAGAGACCCTTTGGAGGGTGGAAAATGCTCAGCTTTCCATTTACCTGTGGCATTTTTACCTAAATCAAGCTTTTCCAGTTTCCTTCTAGGAAACACACGAGAGTCTGTGTTGAAAACCATACTGGAACTGTGAAATGACATCTGCTGTTTCTCCTCCATCCATAAGACCTTTGCCTCTTGTAGGAGGAATTGAAGCTGGTTTGTCATGATTCATCCCTGACACACAAAGGTTGGTGGTTATTCATCCTTCTGCTTTACTCGATGTGTTCACAGTTTGATTGCTTATCGGCTCCATGTGTTTTTCAGAAGCGGAAGTTAGGATATCTGCAATTTTCTGGCACCTCCTTTATAAAGCAGCACACCACTTTTGCCTGTTGCTATTTTTTCATATCCATCTGTCACAACTTCTCAGAAGAAACTTAACACTGAGCTTTTTTTTTAATGAATTCTTTCAGTGCTCTGGAAAAAAAATTTGTCAGAGGAAGGCAGTTTGAAAACATCTGATTAAGTCAAGCATCAGTTTGTTACTTGCTGTACCAGGCTGAAGCCTTGATCCTTCATGCCTGATATTAATTATGATAGCACCTGATAGCAAATGGGCTTTTTTAGAGAAGGTGAAAAAAGTAATTAAGTGTTTAGAAATGTTCAGTATCATATGTCAATCACTTTCAGTCTCTGCAGGGGCAAACTAGCCATCTCTCTTGTTTTAATCTTACCTCTGGAAATCTTGCTTATAAGTGGTTGCCTGTTGCAGTTCTTTTCCTCCGCGTGTTTCCTCTTGTGACTTTGTTTTTCTAACCCAGACTTTAATTGCAGTGCTGTGTTTTCACTTGCATCCTCAGTAGTTTGGCCTGGTGTCCATTTTCTATGCAGTACTTTTTTGTGCTTAAAATGCTAATGAGATATTTCATCATACTTACAGTTTCTCAGCTGTGTTGCTACTCTGTTTTACACCTTCTCCTCACACAAGCCATTTGAAATGATCTTTCCTTCCAATCCTCTGGAATTGAAGTCTGACTTTCTGAAAGCTGTGTTTTCATTCTGCTTTTATTTGTGCACTTTGTTTGAAGGGTCATGAAGATACAATGTCATGTTCACGCACACCCAAGTTATTTTTCATCTTGGTTGACATAATATGTAGAATTTCTCCCTTACAAATGTCCTACAGTTTTGCTACTAACTGGAAGAACTTGCAGGGCAGGCAGTGTCTCACTATGTTCATTTTTCATAAGTAGTTTCTGTTATTAAACATTTCTACTGATGACTGCTCATTTAAGGGTTTTAAAGGGTCAGAATGACATCACCTACTCTGGCTTACAATTGCAACAAATGTTTCTGCTTGAGATTGTTCACTGGCTAATTTTATATTTTGTGAGACTTTGCCACTTTAATATCTTCTGTTTCTAGGCCTCTCTATTTGCATAGTGCCATTTACAAGTCTCAGGCTGAGGATTCAATCTTTTGAGACATTCTGCAAGCATCTGCAAAGATAATACCCCCCCGCCATCATTCTCACATGCTTTCACGATAAACTTAATTCTACCCAATTCATTTGCTTTGCCTGTGATCCCATTTTGTCTCTAACTACTTGTTCAGCACAGTGAACATGTGCATATGTGTATATGTGTGTATGCCTGCACTCACTGAACTTAGAGGATTATTTTGCATCCTAAGGAGGCTAAATAATAACAGATAAAGGAGTGTTTGTCTGATTCCTAGAACTACAAGTGACAACCAAGCTGCCTATAATGTGTAGATTTAAAAATTTCTGGGCACAGCAGGCAGATCCATGAGAACAGCAACCTCAAAAATACTTCAAATATGCCCTGTTATGGAAATAAAGAAAAAGTTACCTTAGCACATGTAAGCAGAGACATCATAAAAAACCATGAGATGAATAATCTTAATAAAACCTGTTTGAAATTTAATTTTTAAAAGCATTTAATTTTTCTCCTTCCTTACCATGCATCTCTTTGGTCATGTCTTTACTTCAGGGGTCTTGGAATTGGAACTAGACTGGCTGAGTTACTTTGGCTCATGTTTCATATAAGTCCATATTTAAGCATCTTATCCATGTGAGACATATAAAAAGAAAACATATACAGGATTCAGAGGCCTGAGAAAAGTGAGTTGGTTTTCCATCCCAGAATTAAAATACTGAGGAATTATAATTTCAATCTACATTAAAAGCAAACTATACTATTTAACCCCGTGTGTCCTTAAAATCCTGATTCAATGAGGCTTTTAAACACCTGCTCTAAGTATGTTCACAATTGCTTTATTGGATCAGGTCCTAATTCACTCAAAACCATAAATGGACCTTATTAAAAGTCAACAAGCTTGTGGTCTGTGGCTTACTTTCAAGTTATTTCATTTGAAGCACAGGGATCCGATTAATTCTGATGGAGCTGTTCTACAGATATTAAATTTACATATTAAGTACTAAATTGAGGCCAAATTGAGGTTTACTGGTGGTCTAAAGGCTTCCGATTCTATACCTGTCTGCAGCACAAAACTATTTTTGTGGAATATTTTCCTGTTATTAGACAATGCTATAAATTACAGAGGTATCACTCTTTTCACCTAGCATTCATTCATAAATACATGCTTCTTTCTTATAGCACCAGCACATAGTCAAGGCATGATTTTCAAATATAAATAATGAAATACTAATGAAATACGTTAGAGTAAACAAATGATAATATTTATCCACTGGGAATATTATGTACTGAAATAATTTTTATTATTTATACTGAATAATTTTTGGAATGCTTTAGCTGAGTCTTGTTAAGATGAAGGTTGGTTCTATTTTATAAGATCACTGTGGAGTTCCTTATTAAACTGTCACTCAGAGAGTAGAAGAGTGGAAAACCCATTACAGTGTTAATTAGGTCTGTAGTAGTTTTCAGACTGGTGACAGCTGCCCGTATGTGGCCTAGCATATATATTAACCACATGACAATGCTACCTCTGTTGGGGTAGAAGACTTTGCACAGTCATGACAAAAGGGAAAAGGATGTTGCTTTGCCCCTTAGAGGGCAGTATCACAATCCAGGAAAAAGCTTCAAAGGTTAGATTTATTTTCTTGCAAAATATGTGTAATGGCAAAACTTGCTGTGGCTTCATTTCGTTTTTCTCTTTTTTAATTTCTTGCTTACCTAGGGGTAGGTGCTTTGCACAAACACGTAGTTATGTTCCTCTAGGTACAAATGTTACTGAGAAAAAATTAGATCAATTAATGCCAGAGAACTATATTGTTCCAAACCCTTATGTTTCTTGCATGACCTTAGCCACAGAATTTCAGGAAATAATTCCATGATAAAATAGGTAGCTGCATTTCTGGGTTTAGGTGATAGGTAGCCCCTCATATCTCTTGGTATTTTTCAGTTCTTAATTACTTTCAGTTTCAGAAAATGAGGGTGAGACAGAAAGTCCTAATGTGCCCCTCTGACATGGAGACTAATCAAATTTTCAAAAGTGATCTTGAAAGCTATGTCCCTGGTCTTTCAATCAGACCTGTCTTATACACATCTGTTACTGTGAAGCAAACTAAGGTACAATATTCCGAGGTTTAGCCACTCTAGAGCAAATTCATGTAGGCCTACACTGGCCTGTGGTAAACGTGTAGTAGGAAACCCCACCTCCATTGATAGGAACATCTTTGGAAAGGTTGATGAATTCTTTCAAACTGCCTCAAATTTATTCAAAGCTGTTATTGCTTAGTAGCTAATACTCCTTATAATCCCTAAAAATCCATATCCTCACCAGTAAAACTTATTCATGTAGCCAGCATGCCAAGTCACATTTGAAAAGCAGAACATTCTTTGCTAAGTCAGTAAAGCATGTCTTAAATAGTGTCTCAAAACTAGATACAGGAAGTCAGATCAGGCCCACCAAAAGCAATACTATTGCCTCCTGAACCCCAAGAGATTTTTCTTTTCTTCTACTTTCAGAGGAAAACTACTGTCTCTTTTTGCTCCAGCATTGCACTGGGAGATACTGTTCAGCAGTGTGTCAAACAGATGTGGTACACAACTTGAATCATTCATTAAGCAAGTATTTGTGGGCTGACACTAACACCTATGCTTGGGGAGTATGCTAAGTATCTGTTCCTATGCACATTGCTGTTTCTATGCCTTAAAAAGAAGACCAGTCCAAACAAGAACCTGCCATGAATCCACTGAAGTCAGTGAACAGCCTCCTCCTGCACTGGACAGGCTTTGTGCCTGGGACTCATGCTGTGCCCTGCTGAGAAAAATGACCTAATGCACTTTTCCCCATATCTGACTTTGATGACACCCTGATGTTATTTTCCCCATGTTTCCATTCCAATCTTGCTTTCTTCTACGTACCTTATTTCATAATATTTTCTGTCATATTTTTAAAATTCATCATTTAATATTGGAAATTATGTAGAGCTTTTTGACATTTAAAAAATCATGGATGGCTCAGCAGAAATAAGCAAAGTCTGCCAGTCAGAAGACAGGCCACAATTAGGGTGCAGTCAAAACTTCTCCCATGCATATAAATCACTCCATCTCCCAAAGTCAGAAAGAACAGGTGGATGAGGCACTAGTATCATAAAGTGCTGTTGACTAAAAAAAGCAGCAGTAATTGGGAAAGGAAAAATCTTTCTGCTCTTCACTTCTCTGTTTGCAAGCAGAGAAGGACTTGCAGGTGATGTGATGATTGGAGGCCATCTTGGGCATAGCAATCATGAAATGATGAAGCTTTTGATTCTTGGAGAATTAAGGAGGGGAAACGGCAGAACTGCCACCTTGAAATTCCGGAGGGCAGACTTCAGTCTGTTTAGGAGACTGGTTGACAGAGTCCCTTGAGAGGCAGTCCTGAAGGACAAAGAAGTCCAAGAAGGCTGGATGCTCTTCAAGAAGGAAATCTTAAAGGTGCAGGAGCAGGCTGTCCCCATGTGCGGAAAGAGAGCCAGTGGGGAAGAAGACTGGCGTGGCTGAACAGAGAGCTTAGGCTGGAACTCGGGAAAAAAAGGAGAGTTTATGACCAGTGGAAGAAGGGGCAGGCAACTCAGGAGGACTATAAGGACCTTGTGATGTTATGCAGAGAAAAAATTAGGAGGGCCAAAGCCCGGCTAGAACTTAATCTGGCTGTTGCTGTAAAAGACAATAAAAAAATGTTTCTATAAATACATTAGCAATAAGGAGAATCTCCATTCCTTATTGGATCCAGGGGGAAACATAGTGATAAAGGATGAAGAAAACTATGAGGTAGTTAATGCCTTCTTTGCCTCAGTCTTTAATAGTCAGACCAGTTGTCCTTTGGGTACCCAGCCCACTGAGCTGGAACACAGGGATGGGGAGCAGAATGAAGCCCCCATAATCCAAGGGGGAATGTTTAGTGACCTGCTACATGACTTAGACACACACAAGTCTATGGGGCTGGATGGGATCCACCCAAGGGTACCAAGCCACTTTCTATCATTTACCAGCAGCCCTGGCTAATCGAGGAGGTCCCAGCTGGCTGGTCTTTAATGGCCCGATGAGTTATCCCCAGGGTACCCAGCCTCCCGAGCTGGAAGATGGGGACGATGAGTGGAATAAACCCCCCACAATCCAGGAGGAAGCAGTCTTTGACCTGCTATGCCACCTGGACATCCACAAGTCTATGGGGCCGGATGGGATCCACCCAAGAGTGCTGAAGGAGCTGGCAGAGGAGCTG
>NW_009260596.1:3332737-3344523 GCF_000687185.1 Egretta garzetta | reverse complement strand
GCCCTCTACAACTACCTGAAAGGAGGCTGTAGTGAGGTGGGGGTCGGTCTCTTCTCCCTGGTAACAGATGATAGGATGAGGGGGAATGGTTTGCAGCTGTGCCAGGGCAGGTTTAGGCTAGATATTAGGAAAAACTTCTTCACCGAAAGGGTTGTCAGGCTCTGGAGTGGGCTGCTCGGGGAGGTGGTACAGTCCTCCTCCCTGGAGGTATTTAAAAGAAGGATAGATGAGGTGCTTAGGGTCATGGTTTAGTGGTGGGATGGCAGCGTTAGGTTAAAGGTTGGACTTGATCATCTCAAAGGTCTTTTCCAACCAAAGTGATTCTATGATTCTATGACTGGAGGTTAGCAAATGTGATGCCCATCTACAAGAAAGGGAGGCTCAGGGGACACCTTATCCCTCTCTACAACTACCTGAAAGGAGGTTGTAGTGAGGTGGATGTTGGTCTCTTCTCCCAAGTAACAACTGGATAGGACAAGAGGAAATGGCCACAAGTTGTACCAGGGGAGGTTTAGATTGAATATTAGGAAAAATTTATTCACCAAAAGGGTTGTCAAGCATTGGAACAGGCTGCCCAGGGAAGTGGTTGAGTCACCATCCCTGGAGGTATTTAAAAAATGTGAAGATGCAGTTCTTAGGGACATAGTTTAATGGTTGATTTGGCAGTGCTACATTTCTGGTTGGACTCAATGACCTTAAAGGTCTTTTCCAACCTAAACATTTCTATGATTCTATGATTCGCTATTTAGGCTGAGCTCATGGGCTTGCTTTTAGTCAAAGGACAGATTACAGAGCTATTTGTCTGGAAAAATACAGTTGCAGTCAGCTAGCAAATAGGATAATTCAGCCAGAATATTTACAAGACAGAAAAAAATGTTAACTACATTTGTCTGATATCTTTGTGATCACTTAAGGGGATGTTTGACTGAGCTACTAAATGCCAAGCAAAGGCAGCTAGAGTATTACAGAGAAAAAAGGAAGTTGTCCCAAGATTACCTGTTCAGTGTTCATGGTCCATCCTTCACATGATGGAAGAATATAACAGTAAGATTTTTTTCCTCTCTGAATTAAGGAGTCTCTGCTTATGGAAATCACACATCATCTTGCTTCCATCATGACGTCCTTTGGAGGTCTCTACTGGTCAAAGATTTTAAAAAGTTGCAGGTAATCCATGTTAGCACAAGGAAATAGGAAACTTGCCATCCTTTTGCCAACAAAAGAGTTTACATTACTAGTTTTCCTTGAATTACCTTTCTGATGATGTGGGTAAGACCTTCCAGACAGACAGCGAATGAGGAATAACACTTTGGAGCTGTCTCCACTAAAGCAGGGATGCTAAGAAACAGTGGATATTCAGAGGGAGGCACAAGAAATCTGGAGCTGATATGAACATTTCAAGCTTTCTGCTGATTTCATCAAACTCATTTTCATGTATTATATAAAACAGAGTTCAAACTTGGGATCACAATCAGTTTCCTCGATTGTGTTCTCAGATGCAGTATCTGTACCACCCCCACCCCCCCCCACCAAAGGATTTGGATTTTTTTGTTCGCCTTCATATCTTAAAACTTGTCTGGAAAACAAATTGTCAGAAGTAGCAACATGTGACTTCATGTGGGGGGTGAAAACTTGTAGTGGTGTAGCACATAAGCTTTACATGTTTGACAATTATGGTTCTATACCAGGAATACTCAGCTTATTCTGTATATCCAATGGAGAAATGAAGTGACATATCATTTGTGATGTTGGTATAAAGAAAAATCTATGCTTCAGAAGTGAGTCAAATCCTCTTATTTACACCTGGCCAAAACCAAAACTGAACACTTTATTGTCAAATGAAGATTGCTACATCCACAGGTGTATGCTGCACTTCAGCATGCAGACTCTTGAATGGGTGTTAAGGAAGGCGATGTGATTTAAATTATGAAAGATTTCTAAAGATACCATAATTCAGGAGTCCATTCATAGCAGAATTCAGTCCAGCAGCTCTAATGAAACTGGTAAGATGCATCAGCTGAAGTTATGAATTGCAATATATGCAACAGCACTGAAGTGAATTAATCACTATTAATCACCCCTGAACTAGCTACTTACATGCCTATAACCATGTTTATTCCAATAACCACTCTGTATAACACCCAGACAATTTTGTTTCTGACAGCAATAATTTGACAAAGGAGGTGGAGAAGTATATAGCTCTATTGCACATCCTAAGAAGAAAATACAAACCCCCCCTTTTTTTTTAAACATGGATTTGCCATTCTACCTTAACTCTTACTACCAGAAATTTCAATTTTACAGTATAATGCAGCAACACAAAACACCAGTCTCTCATGCCAATATGTTTGTTTCCATGTGGGAGGTTAGAAGAGTATTAGATTTGTAAAAGCAATGGTATAAGGAAACACTCGGTCTCCTAGCTGCCATAATTATTACCAGCTGCAAACTTACTGGGTTTCCTCTTATTAATGTTACCACATGGCACAGAATTATAATGCAGGTTTAGCCAGTTATTTAGCCATCTGTGAAGTGGCTTAACTCTGTAAGGCATGGTATTAAACAAAATTCATATTAGTTTTGAGGAATACACCGTTCATAACGTCTGCAATTCAGTTTAATAAAAATTAAGTCCGTAGGGAAATTGCTATAGTTTGACTAATTACATATACATAATAGCATAGAAAAATATGGTGATTATAGGTGAAACTATATCCTTCAATAAAGCCTCCTTGTACTAGATGCTTTTTGGATTCCCTTCCTCTCCTTGCCCTGCAATAAATTTTGAAAAAATTGAACCTCTTGCTAAGCTATTTTCCTTTAATTAGTCAGATTTCAAACAGAATATTTTTCACCCCTTGTCTTCATTTCTGGCAGAGAGCACAACAAATAAATTAATTCTATTAAGAGCCATTAGAGAAACAATACGGAATACTAAATCTGGACAATAATAAACTGACCTATTGAATCACTTTGTAGTAAATTAAAAATCATTTAAACAGCCCACAGGCTAAAGTATTAAAAACAACATCAAACCCCTTTTGGTTTCACATGTGAGAATTAAAGAAACAAAGGAAAGGAAAGGAAAGGAAAGCTCTTGAGTATAAACACTGAGTTCTCTGCTCATTTATTCCCATGTGATCCCATCAGCAGCTTCAGGCTTTGTACCAACAAATGATGTCAAGACTTACATTCCTATAAATGAGCATAATGTCATAAGTGTATCTGTCTGCACCGGTCTACATTGCTGGAGGTGCAGTTTTCTGAGTAGTGCACTAGAAAAATCAGTATGTTCTGAAGCCCAGTGCCAACACTGGTACGGAAAAACTTGAAAACAAAGTTGTTTGTTAGGTTGCCACTCTTCCCCCCTGAGAAGCCAGCATATTATTTTCATTGTGTCTGATGAGGGCTAGATCAGATTAAAGAAAAAAACCCCAAATTTCCTTTTATATAAAAATCAAGTGTGCTTTTTTTAAAAACAAAAATATGTCCCTCAATAGAAAACTCGTTAAAAAATGGTATCCAAAATTAAGAGCAGTCTCTTATGAACATTTCTTATGAATCATAGAAAATTAAAATTTAGGAGACATAATTATTTTATAAAGGGATAAAATAATTCCCATTTTCCACATCTTTGCTTGTTTACTGGATGGATGGAAGTGTTCACAAATTTTATGTTTCTTGTTTGAGCTTTATATAGAAGAGTATATATACATGTGTACATACATATATATACATAAACAAATAAAATTCCCTCCAGGTAATGTATAGTCTGTAAAGACACTGAAGGTTATTGCACAAAGGAACTGAATGATCTGTTTGTGTCTGTGGTGGATGGGATGAGAAGCAGTGGATTTAACAGCATGAAGGAAGATTCAGATTAATCTTTATTAGAAGGGTTTGTAATGTGAAGTAATTGCCATGAGGGAACAAATTAGAATAGATTATGTGGGAGGTGATAGAGTCTCCATTTTTGGAGGCCTTCACAAGCAAGCTGGAAAATACCAGAAAAAATACAGTTAATCCTACATTAGGGGAAGAAAGAAGATCACATGATCTCCTGAGACCCCTAGACAACCAAAGCAGAGTTTTGTATATCCTTCCAGAGCCAAAGACTTAAGCTTAGGTGTTTAAAAGTGCATCTGCTTGATTGTTTTAGTTAGTCTCAGGAAGATGTTGTCCAAGTGAATTTTGCAATTGTTCTCACTTGCTGCACCTTGGTTTGTGTAGCAGAGAGGTCTCAGGAGGCATGAACTCTGTTCCCTTTAGGTAAAACTCAACTGGAAGATGCACTCTGGGATCACACTTAATAAATTTAGGTGCTAATTGGCAATCATCTCACAGGGTCAAACTATATTTGTCTGGAGGAATGTGACTATAGTGCCGACAAAGGTCGTTACACCATCCCTTTTGCTCTACAGAGCCTCTCCTGTTAGACCATTCTTGCTAGTGTAGACATGACTTAAGACTTTTACTGATTATGACCATAAGTTCCTGAGGAACTGATGCAGACAGGATCTGTTGTACTTCTGAGTCCTGTACTACAGATACAAGGAAAATCAAGCAAAGGAAAATAAAAAGAGAGACAGAACTTAAGATAAGCCCCTTTTAGTCCTTTTTAAAAGCAGGAATAATTTTATTAGACCATATTTATACCATATATTACATCATCTATATACATCTCTATTTATGTATATAAAAAACTATTCATAACACTGGGCTTCAGTCAGCTGAAGGCAAATCAACAGATACCAGGAGTCTGCTCAGGCATCACCATTCTTCATCTTTCCTGAATGTACTTTCCAAAGTAAACATTTCTAATACAGATTGCAAATGAAATACGATGTTTTTTGCTAAAAGCTTATGCTTTTTATTCTTTTTCTTGATTAATATCTGACCTATTCTTTATCTTAGAAAGAAACTGTCTTCTGAAAATAGTAAGTCACTGGCAGAATGTAAATTAGTAGGTCACCTTGCAATATGGTGGTCTTTCTGTTCTCGTGGCCCCCCATGCTTTCAGCCATCAGTCCAGCTACCAATACATTATGTGCAATAGATTGGGATATAAAAAGCTGTGAAGACCTGGAGAATAGGCCTAGGACTGACTTGTAATTTCTCTGACATCATAAGCTCTTTGTGTTCAACCTCAGGCTTGTTTCCAAATGCTTGAATGGTTCTTGTCTCTCTTGGCAGCTCCTCAGAGCATTTCACACCATGCTGTAACCTGCAGAGAAGCGCAGCCATGGCCAAACACTTCTCCACTCTACAAAAATGTATGCAACAGATAGTTTCTGGCTAGGACAACTCGTTTATAACAGGGAAAAGGAGTCTGTGGTCAGGAGCAGACCTGGACAGAGAAACTGGGACTTTAAAAAAAAAGGAATGAGTCTATTTTGAGAACTTTTTCCTGATGGTTGCAAACTGCAGACTGGAGTCTGGATGCTGGAGGTACTGGATGAGAGAGGGTAATGTGCTAAATGTCAGTAAGCAAAGATTAGCCAGGGAGTGTTGAGTTCAGGTTGGCTTCTATATTCAAAATTGAGCTGTCCTTTGATGTTTCATTACTTCGGCAAAAGATAAGAGTTAGAGGTTTGGCAAAGCTTATGTCTATTTTTGAAATGTAATGTCCCTGGAAAGAGCTAAATCATAAGCCAGAATATCTGCACCTTGGCTGAAATGTTAAGGGGATGTGCAAGAGTGATTGTGAAGGTTTGGGGACAGCTTTGTTCATTTTGACATAAACAATTTGGCCTACGGATCACCAGACTCTTCAAAGTCCTTCTCACAAAGGCACGAAATTCTCCTCTGAAATGGGCATATTAAGGCTGGAGGATAAATTCAGAGCCAAAATACTGTAATATCCTAGATGATGGGAATGGGAATTTCTGTACATATGCACAGCAAACATACATCTCTGAGACACATACATACATATATACTTAGATATGTAGCAATTGCTAGTAAGTTAGCAACAAGGTCTGGTAATAATTTGTTAGAAAAATTGACAAAAAAATGAAATGGCGAGTTGTCTAAAATGCAAGAAGTGGCTCCTCTGACCAACTGCATAATGATGAGATCAGGTTTGCAACTTGAAATCTGCAGGCTTTTTATGATCCAGCTAGAAGATGCTGCAGATCTGTCCTCCCCCAGATCCTCTCATTTGGGAGGGACTTCAAAGTAGCCTAGGCACCCAAAAGAGGAGGAGGGTGGACTGTTACTGAGGATGCATATATTTATGAAATACTGAACTTTTAAAAACCTGCTGATAATTGCCTCTCTGTCTTACAAAGCCATTTTTTCCTTCTCCTAACAGAGTGCTGCTTCTACTAGCTTTGGTTACAGAAAAGCACGATCTCCTGTTCAAATAATGAAGGACTGGCTTGTCTTTTAAACACTGAACACTGGTAGGCTGCAGCATTTCACTAAAGACTGAGGCTAGTCTGAAGATAGCGCACCGAGCAGGGGAGAAGATAAAAAGAGCAATGCATTTCTGTGTGAAGTGTTATATTCGGGTTGTCTCAGAATCAGACACCAGCTTCTGCCCCATGCACATGTGCAAGCAGGTGCCCAGTGGCACCGCAGGGTATCATTTCCCCATGCTCAAAGTCACTGTGTCAAGATTTTGAAACTGCACCTGAGCTTAACTCTCTCACTGACACGTGGCCCAAGCTCAGCAGCTGCTGTATATATATCTATATATATATTTGCAATAAATGCTGAGGAAATAGTAAATCCTGGTGCCTCCCTGCAGAGCTCTCCCTGCCCGGCATTACTTTTTGTCTCCCTACAGGCTCTGACCTTGAGGTCCATATATCCAAAGTTTAAGGAGGTTCAGCATCCAGTCAGCTTTCTTCCACAGAAAATGTTGGACTTCGAGACTGGCATTTTTGGGGAGGAACAGATTTGTAGCTCTAACTGTTGGATAATAAAACCCACTTTCTACAAACAAGAAAGAAAACTTTCTTAAAGCATAAGACAGCTATCTTGACTGGATTGTATAAGAAGGCATTAATTTCATAATCGGTGTCCTTTTTCTGCGGAAAGAATGAATGATTCCTCAATCAGTAACTTATCTTAAAGGTACAGAGCCTTGTTCTTTTTACAGTTCACATCCAAAACAACCTTTGAAACTAAAAAATGTATTATTTTGCTCTCATATTTCACATCATTACTGATTGAAATGCAAACTTACTTTGGCATATGCAGTTTTACTCATTTATTTAGGGAAATGTCAGCATAGTATTTAAAGCAAACATGGCGAAGGGATGATCCCTCATTGCCTGCTTAGGCCTTTACACATATCGTATCTCCTGAATTTTTTAGGGAGAGGACACAGGGAAAATTAATGCTGTGCAGCTGACATATAAATGTTCCTTTGGATATTGTCCGTGACAGCTGGCTCTCATAAAAAAACAGGTGAATTCCTCGCAGCTGTGTAAGTGTTTGAGAAAGCTGACAATTGCTACAATAACTAGTGAACACATAGTTCAGGTTAGAAATTCGTGCCAGGAGACAAGGTTACAGATGTTTTCCAGAAAGTAGAAAACAAAAGGCCAGTTATTTAACTGCTCCAAACTGTGGAGGACAGAAGAGTCGGTCGGTTTTGTGTCTCTATCTGTGAATAATCCCATGTGGCTTCTCAAGGGAGCACATTTTTAACATACAAAAGGTCAAGTCAGCTCACTAACAGCAATCCAGAATTCAAGAAAGATTTTTCCTGCTCCCACAGTAAACCGAAACAGTTTTTCTCCTACTGAGGTAAATTTTCTGTCAGTCTTATTGGCATAGTCTCTAACAACAGTAATTTCTGTAGTTCACATAAACCATGAAGTTCTTCAAGCCAACGTGCTTGATAGCTTCTTGTGAGCAGAGACTGTGTGAGGGTTTTTTTTTTAACAAGGTAGTTACTGCATGTTACTCATGAGGTCATTGGAGACCACCACACAATGGGTCTTTGTTCTCTGCTTTGCTGGCAATTTTGCCAACAGAGCTACTTAGGCAACAGCACAGTTGCAGTCCTCCCTTTAGAAAAGCATCAGGAGAGGAGTTTTTATTTTTAAATTTATTGGATAGTCTGACAAAAAATACATGTGGTACATATTATGTTGTACTGTTACAATGTTACACTCTCCAAAGCAAATTCTCTTTGATTTAGAAGAAGAAAAAAAAGAGCTGACAAGTAAAACCAATCTGAAAAATGAATCAAACACCCAGAAATGGTTGACTTAAAAATATGTTTTCCTTTTTCCTTTTTTTTTTCTTCATGCGATAGAATTGCTTTATCACCTTGTTTTGAAACCTGTAGGGTTCACTCAGGTTACATTTTTAAGGTTTTGTCTGCAACTACAGGGAAATTTTCCTGTAGCTGAAAGTTAAGATTGGCATGGACCCAGGATTTGTGGCTAGAAGAAAAACATCAGGTATCACAAGAGTTGTGATGATATCATACTAAAGTCACCTCGATGATGCTAGTACTGAGTCCTGAGTTGGTCCTGGGAACAGCTGGCATGAGGAGGTGACTGAGTAACTGAGGTGCCAGAGTCACGGTTCCTATCATGAAACGGGGATGGGGGCCAATATAATTCTACCCTCACAAAGGTAGTAGGGTATGTGCTAAGGCACAGAGATACCTCACTATGTCTGCTCTTGCACTAGCACTAGCTCTTGTAAAGCAAAGAACCCGTGGTGAGAGTACAATGCTGTCCTGCTCCTTCTTCCCCTTCCTCTGCCATCCTTTTGTGCTCTTCCCACCCTTGCCTGAGTGCAATACACAGCTCAGGTCCTTTGGCACCCACTTTTTTTCCCTGAAAACACTCCAACAGAGGTTTTTTTTTTAAATCTTATTTTTTGAGGAAAAATGCATATCTTGTTTATTCTGCCATGGGTCATGTTTTACATGTCTCTTCTCCTGCCACCCTTGCCCCCTCCTAGTCCTCAAACCCAGGTGTTGTATAATGCTGCGAGTGCGTAGCCTGTGCTAGAACTGGAATATCAGCTTCACCGGAAAAGCAGTGAAATATAATACGAAAAGGTCACCTCTGTGGTAAAGTGCCCCTGCACCTTTCTGGTGGGGGAGCACAAGGCTTCTGTTGACTTTGCAGAACAAATCAGAAACATAGCAATTTGGATTCAGGCTTTCCCCATGCCAGAGGCTGATCCCCTTACATAAGGTGAAATGCAAGAAAGTCAACATACCACCTCACCTGGATTAAGAGAACTGTCTGCAGGCTAAAATATCCTCAGTCATGGAGTGATCATGCTTGATAAGGTAATTTTTAATCATTATCAGCCATGAATCTTCATGAATCCACACTCTGTTTTGCTATATAACCATGAATCCAGAGCAGCTCCATTGACTTATCTGCGTTCTTACCAGGGTTTCTGAGAATAAAATCAGGACAAGACTCTCAGATTTTTATCCTCTAATTTCTAAATGGAGATGTATGCCCTTCAACACATAAAAAGATTATTTGTTCATTTCCATTTTCATAGAATCATAGAATCGGAGAATGCTTTGGATTGGAAGGGACCTTTAGAGGTCGTCTAACCCAACCCCCCTGCAATGAGCAGGGACATCTTCAACAAGATCAGGTTGCTCAGAGCCCTGTCCAGCCTGACCTTGAATGTTTCTAGGGATGAGGCCTCCACTACTTCTCTGGGCAACCCGTTCCAGTGTTTCACCACCCTCACTTCAAAAAGATTCTTCCTTAAATCCAATCTAAATCTACCCTCCTTTAGTTTAAACCCATTACCCCTTGTCCTGTCATAGCAGGCCTTGCTAAAAAGATTGTCCCCACCTTTCCTGTAGGCCCCCTTTAAGTACTGAAAGACTGCAATGAGGCCTCCCTGCAGCCTTCTCTTCTCCAAGCTGAACAACCCCAACTCTCTCAGCCTGTCCTCATAGGAGAGGTGCTCCAGCCCTTGGATCATTTTAGTAGCCCTCCTCTGGACCCGCTCCAATAGGTCCAGGTCTTTCCTGGGCTGAGGGCTCCAGAGCTGTATGCAGTGCTCCAGGTGGGGTCTCACCTCCCTCGACCTCCCGGCCACCCTGCTTTTGATTCAGGCCAGGATATGGTTGGCCTTCTGGGCTGCAAGCGCACATTGCTGGCTCATGTCCAGCTTTTTATCCATCAGTATCCCCATTTTAATGGAGTTTCTTACAGGTTGCTAATATGTTCAAAATACAAAAGGAGAGGCAATTCCCACTGCCAGGAATAAAAAGAGAGAAGTGATGGTTTGTGATTTATTCTACCAAAACTTGCCAAAACATTTTGTTGAAAGTGGCTTTGATTAAAGGATGCATTAAAGCAATTTTAAATAACATTAATTAAGAAAGTGAGCATATAATGAGGATAGATTTTAGTGGACAGGTTAATATTTCACCCTGAAAAAAACAACTTCATGGCTTGAGTGAGTCAGCATGGTGTGTGGGAGAAGGGCTAGTGGAAGGCTTCTCAGTGGTGGAAAAAAACTGAATTATTCTTCCTCAATGAAAATGGTAAAATGAAGTAGCTCTTGATGGCGAGGTGTCTGTTCTCCTTTTTCCTTCTTTTCCCTTCATTTCGGTCTCCTTGTCTCCCGTTGCAGTAGCTGTTTCCCAGACTCTCTGGCCCATTGCTTGCAAAAGAGGATTTCATACTCTGCAGCTTTGTGTTGCAGGGTAGAATGGACAAGATAGTCTAATGCAGTCTCTTTTTGGGACACCTGCTTCCCTCCAGCACTCAGTGTGGCTACGAAAATGCCTGTTTTGCCCACACCTACAGTGACAACAGTCAGACCTTCCAACTAGATGCATGTCATTGATTTAAGCAGCTTTCCTTCTATATATTGAAGAGCAAGACAACTCAAAGTCCCTATGCTAGCCTGTTTTAGAGTAACCTGTCTCTGCATTAACTATCTAGAAAAACTGACCTCCCTAGACATCTAGTGCAGGTGTCTAGAATTAAATTTTCTATATTGTTGCATTATTATGCAAACACACTCATTCAAATTTCCTTTCGGTAGGAACTGTCCTGCTCACAAGAAAAGAGGTCTGCAGAAAACTGGTCATTTCTGCTAGCTATTCCTGCATATTTTGGTCTTATTTAGGCTGAAATTTGAATTTTAAATGCAATTTTAATGATTAATGGAAGAAGCTGATGAACTGATGCAAAATTTCATGTGAGCTCTAAAGATGTGACTGAAGCAGCAACTTTTGCAAGTACCTTCAAGTGATCTAGAGAAATAATAGGTATTGATTTTTCTTTATTGAGGATGAAATCTCATGCGTAGTCTTGCTTATTTGCAGGAATATGTTAGTCGAAGAAGTACAGGGATGTTGACAAGTATACGTTCAAAGACAAAATCTTGGGTTAACTTGAGAGGAGGCTTAAATGTTCTATTTATTCTTCAGTAATATTTTTTATGTAATTGGATTTATTTTTCAGTCAGATCCAAACAAGCAAAGGCTAAAAAAATACAACATATTTCATGTCTCTGGTGGCTCAAGTCACCTCTTTCAATCCCTAAGATACTGACTGTCTGGGTCTCAATACATGTATTAGAAACGACCTTGTACCTTTAGCCTGGAGTTCAAACCTCCACTCATATCTGAGTCTGTCATACTTTTTTTTCCTTAAGTCCTTAAATCCTGAAACTGCCAAACTTCATTCAGCTACAAAAAAAAGTTACATGATTTTTAACCTTGTAAAAATCAAGTGTGAGATATTTGAGTGCATACAGAATTCAAAGGTAAAATGAAAGTTGTAGAGCTAGATCTGGCCTGCATAGCTATTTGTACTGATTATCAG
>NW_009260596.1:3323254-3332584 GCF_000687185.1 Egretta garzetta | reverse complement strand
TAAGGGAAAGTGGAAAAAAAAAATAAATCTGTGACTTGTGATGTCTGTAGCACCAAGTATGAAAACTGAAAACAAGACAGAAGATTCTCATTTCAAGTACTTTTATGTCTGAATGTTCCCCTTTTGGTGACCTTGCAGTATACCTAGAATATAGCTAAAGCCAAACTTAAATCAAAGTGATGCTGATTTGAATAAGCTTCAGCAAATGTACAGAAAAGCCTTCATTCTCCCTACAGAAAAATCATAGCATCTCACTCGGATTTAAGTAAAAGCCGTCTTTGTTGAAGGAAAAGAAATTGCTTTACAAAATAACAGGGACTGATACAATCTTTCAGTAGAATAAGATCCTGCATTGTAAATGGACACATTTGGAGTTTAAAATATCACTGTTAACCAGATTCATAACCAAACTCATAATCTTTATGTTTTGGAAAGAAATAGTCATACCGTATGAAATACTATAGCATTTTATGTTTTATAATATAAAGAAAACAATTCACCTATGAAAGTTTTCCTTATACCTGCAAAAACCCCTGCCTCTTAAATGGCTGCCTTCCAAAGAATTCTTGCTATCAAATCAAGCTTCATAAATTCTTCAGTTGTATTCTCTATGGAGAACTCACTGATGTATCAGAATTATGTAGGTTTTCCTTTTGTTTTGAAGGAGCTATCACAGTCATCCTTTTATTCTTTGGGGATTAACACTCACTGGAAAACATGAACATTAATTTCTGCAGGACATCATCCTAGCCATAGCAATAATGGAAAAATTTATTTCTGAAGCTTTAAGAGGCTATTCAAATTTCTATGGAGAATTCCTGTCTGAAGAGTCTAAACATCACCTTCTCTTCACAACCCAGTAATACAAAGAAAAAAAATTAAATAGAGCTTTACAAAAAGACTTTGTGGACATGCTTTTCTGGTAATTGCATATAGAATATTTCTACCATAAGTGTCTTATGGATAATGAGGGCTGCAAGGACCAGGAGGCAACATCAGTGTCACTTCCAAAGTATAGCGTTTATTGCCCTGGCTGTCAGAGCTGAATGGATTTAGCATGTGGTGCTTATAACAAATCATTAGCTTTTATATCTTTGATACGTGGCAACAGCTTAAAACCATTTGGAAGCAGAGGCTTCTGCACAGTGAGGGATGAAATTGCCGGAGCAAACACTACTGCACCTATGAGGCTGGCCTACAGCCGCTGCCTTTCAGATGCTGGTTTCTATCCTACTGTGAGAAACCTATTGACATGGTGCAAGCCTGCATTTTGGAAAGGCTGGTTGCTCATCTGCAGGGCAGGTGAGTTAAAACCAGCCTGTGCTTTGTGGGCCCCATCGTTCTGAAAACAGGTTTCTTTGAAAGGAAAGGACTCGTGTTCGCTCTCACCTGAGGTGTCACCAATGGCTGCATCAGAAAATTATTATGACATAAAATATGGTAATATAGAGCAAAACCAGCAAGAGATTTGGCAGTCCATTCACCTGGACTCAGATGTCAAGTGCCAGGACTCTGCTTTGGAAATAGCAAAGCACTGCATTTACCATGGTAGTCAGGCTGTGTCCTTTCTTCTATGTAGTTAGAGGTTTGAAGCAAGAATTAATGGTCCAGTATTGCGCATAGGGCAAAAGGCCCAAAAGACTGATTTGATGGCATTCTCTGGCCTTAAATTCTATGCATACCAGGCATAAATGCAAAGCCAACAGCCATGAAATTAGTGCTAAGATCATCTTTACTCTCCTACAGGTACTGCTGCCTAGACTCTTCCCCAGTTGTTTTTAAATGCAGACTAATACAACCGCAGCATTCAACAAACAGCTCATGTGCTAAGGTTGTTTGCCTTTTTTTTTTCTTTCTAGAAGGAACTTTATTGAGCATCAGTTTTTCTGTAACTATAGAAGATAATAAATGAACTCAAATCTAAAGAAAATAATATTGTAAGTGGAATGAAGCTGTGATGTTTTGTGACTGCTATACAATTTCTCATGTTGAATACAAACAAGGCATAGAAAGTTAAACTCTGTATCAAAGTTCTTCAGAGTAAACATTTTCTTGCTTTTAAGACAAATTTTACAAATATTGGAGACTGTTTTCCCACTACACAAAATCCAAGTATCTGGGAATAAAGAAACCCAAACATACATCACCAAAGTACATAGTTTTTGCCAGAAACAGTGAGCTTGACATAAAATACATGAAGAATCAACTTTGAATAATAAAAAACTTCACAAACTGTGCTCACTTCAGCAGTTAGGATCTGCAACCCACAAGAATATGTTGCCAATTTTACACTGAGATTCACCTCCCCCAGTAAACCAGGCTTCCTGAATCTCAGGGGAAACTGCATGTAAATCTGTAAACAGCAGAGATGAGTTTCAGATAATTCTAGTAGTTCGACCTCAAACAAATCCTGCTGATAAAACCCAAAGTATTTCCACAAGAGCTGTTGATTATACTCTCATACTAAATCAAGTATTGCTTTTCAATGAGATTGTGGTGTGCGCAGCCCTGCAAGTCAGTGGGAAGGTTAGAAAAGTCATCTTGTCCTGAATTAATCTATCAACATAAGTGCTTATGTCTTTAAATGCTTTTGTCTTCTTAACACTTCCTCCATGCTATTGCGAAAGCCTCTGCTTCACTTTGTTCCTGTCTGCTGAGACAGAACGACTGTCCAAAGTTGTGTTTGTTTTGTATGAACAACAACAAAAAAAGCACTGTAAACCAAGTTGAAGTTGTTGGACAGGTTTCTACTTTTACAGACACTATTACTCTTTTATAAGCTGGGGCTTGCTAATGGAAAACGCTAAAACGTTCTTTCACTAAGAATTTTGTGTGGTTTTGTTATAATTTACAAGGTAAAGCATAGTTATAACTATCACTTGACTGACAAAGCTTCTTAATGAGATCTAGCCATAGATGAGAATTCCCATACCCCATTAATGATTTACATTTGTCATACAACATGCAGGAAAAGGAAAAACATTTTAGCAATAGACAGGGAACAGTCTCAGGCCTAAATGAATAAATATGTCATTTTTTTCTTACCGCTTGAGCCAGGAGGAAAGTACTGGGACAACATCCATACAAACAGGTCTTAACTGCATTTGACCCAAAAGTTTTCAAGTTTTGAAGATATCTAAAGATATCCAGCAAAAAAGAAGGGCATATCAATAAGGCCTCGCAGTTCTATGGAGGCTGCTGGTATGTTTCTGGTTAAAATTACCAGCAGCAGGCCAAATGCTCCCAACCTTCACTCAGGGTCTGAGGCTGAGGCTCTTGCATTTGCACCAGGACAAAGCTCTTGTCCTGGCATATAAGATTCTACTGCAGGAAGACCGTAGCCCCTTAGCTCTTCACACAATTGTACCCCACCACAACTTTGTTAGGCCAGTTTTCGGATACCTGAGGTATGAAGGCTTTTCATTTTCCTGAATGCTGTCTTTGCCTTCGTTGACTCTTTTCTCCTAGACTCTTGAAGGGGCATTAGGAATGGGAAAAGGAAAACAAAAGGAGAATGTTTATGTTCTGTTGGTAAATGTGGTTGATGGAGGAGGTTCTGATTGCTAAAGGGCAAAGAAAATCTCGAACTTGTGAGGAAGCTGTGAGGAGAAGTGACTCTGAAAAACCTCAGTGCTTAAAAAACTTAAGATACACTAAAATGGTGAAGCATTTAATGATCTGTCTCTGTTTTTCAGTCTTAAGTGCTTTGAAAACGGCTTGTTTAGGAGTAATTTGTCCAGTAATTCTGGGTATACCTACACTAGCATTGCCAGGGAACGTTGCTTGGGCAGTGAGAGTCAAGTCTGTGGTGTCATGCTGTGGGGATGTCGCTGGCCCGGTGTGGACCCAGGCTAACAAACAGTCCTCCTGTTTGTCCCTGGAGCCACCTGTCTGCCAGCCTCTGTTCCTGAGGAAAAGGGCATTTCACAGGAGAGAGCTAGGCTGTCTTGTACCTGTCAGTCTTGGTGCCAACCCATGTGTCCTGGCTCCATGAATTTTTAATGCAGTTGTAGTGTAACCCTCCTAAAAACCTGAAAAGAAGGTGGTGATTTCTTATTTTCACTTTGAGTTTCATTTCTCTCACTTGTAACTCTGGTAGATTTTTAGAGATGCTTCAGCTCTGTAGCAGCACAAATTTCCAAATAATAAACATAAACATATAAATAAATAAATCTCAGCAGGCTTAAACAGCCTGGTACAGACTTCTGGTTGCATATTATGATTATCCACATATTTCATCAACTAACTTAGTGTTGCTCCCTCCACGATTAGCCTCTGATAAAAAAATATCCATTTTCAGAGCATAAAGCAATATTTATCTGTTCTGTTACAGCTGACTACCTAGTTTTTGTTCACTAGCAAATTGCAGTATCAACTTTATTGGCACAATTTAGTTTTATTTACCAGGAAACAAAATTCTTCAACCAGAATAACTGGTTGTGGCTTTTATTTTACAAAGTTACAATGAAGTGGGCTTTCAGAGAACAAAGTAAATATTTAATTAGTAACAAGTTATATAAAGCAATTACCTCTATAGGAAGTGCGCTTTCCCCTTCTTTATGTAAGAGATTCATTGTTTCCAAAGAGGAATTTTGCCAGAATAATGACTGTATGACACACTTACCTAAAAGGAGAGAATATCATCCACCAATAACAATCGTAAGTAATACATGGCCATTATTGTTATCTCTTTTGGCAAATGTTTCCCAGAGTATACAATGTATATTAAAGAGGCCTCATTTGCATACCAAATAAGGCTGCCTGTATTATAAATAAGTGTTTATTGCATTGAAATCTCAGAAATATGTTTGTGTTTGTGTAAACTGGCACTTTTACTAGCTGATGTGTTCAGAAAGTGCCAACACCTTATTGCTCTAAGTCACTGTCCTTAGGGCTGACATTATAGAACAGGCAGATATCTTCAAAAGCATGTAAAATTGAAATAAGAGACCTGTCTCAGTTGCTCGTTTTGCCTGTGTTGTGGTTTAACCCAGCAGGCAGCTGAAAACAACACAGCTGCTCTTTTACTCCCTCCCTCCCTCAGTGGGATGGGGGAGAGAATTGGAAAAGAAGTAAAACCCATGGGTTGAAATAAAGACAGTTTAATAAAACAGCAGAGGAAAAGAATAATAATAACAACAACAATAATAATAATATACAGAATATACAAAACAAGTGATGCACAGTGCAATTGCTCACCACCTGCTGACCGATGCCCAGCCCATCCCCAAGCAGATATCGCTCTCTCCTTGGCCAACTCCCCCAGAGCATGTCATCATACGCTGTGGAAGAGCCCTTTGGCCAGTTGGGGTCAGCTGTCCTGGCTGTGCCCCCTCCCAGCTTCTGGTGCATTTGGCAGAGCACAGGGAGCTGAAAAGTCCTTGACTGGTGTAAGCACTGCTCAGCAACAACGAAACCATCAGGGTGTTATCAACTTTCTTCTAGTACTAAATCCAAACCACAGCACTATGCCAGCTACTAGGAAGAAATTTAACTCTATCCCTGCTGAAACCAGAACATTTCTCTGGTGCCCACTGTACCCCTCATGCCTTCCCCTCATGCCATTATCTTCATTAGAGTTTTGGTTTTGATTATGAAAATATTTCACTGTTTTATCCTAATAGTTACCGCAACTATACAAATTATTATAATATTATGTCATAAACTCTCTTTAGTCCTTCCAGTCTTAAAGATGTGTAAAATCATATAGTCAGATTTTGAGGTTTAAAAATTGCACTTGAGATATCTGAAAAAGGGAAGACCCAGTGGGGTTTTTTCCTTTTGTCTACTGAAGCATTTTATTTTTGAATTAAAATATAT
Source organism: Egretta garzetta (assembly GCF_000687185.1). Taxonomy (NCBI): domain Eukaryota; kingdom Metazoa; phylum Chordata; class Aves; order Pelecaniformes; family Ardeidae; genus Egretta; species Egretta garzetta. Next base: position 3,326,764 of record NW_009260596.1, on the reverse strand, counting down.
TAGGTTTCTGAATGTCAGGAGGGATTTACTGGAAATACAATGATTGCTGTGATGCTGGCACTTAGAGTAAAATTAAATGCATACAAAAGATCTGTTCTGTGATTCCACAGAAATATTGTTCGTTTGTTTATTTGGCCATAGGGCTCAGTAATGGGGATAATAGTTGTCCCTAGTGGTGGTGTTGCTCTTTGCCTTTACAAGAGCACTCTCGTGGCTAACGTATCTCTTACAATACAGAGCAAACTGTGAAAGCACAATCATTTACACTGGGATTGAGTGGTAGCACCATAGTTCATTTTTTATAGTCTTTCACTATCATGGTATAACAAAAGTTATGCCTTCATATGACTGAATTCCCACCTTAAGTGTAAAATATTGTATCCATTTTCTGCTTCAGAAGTTCTGTCAACCTACGTGAGATGGGTAAACTGATTAGCTGTGAGGATTGTTATCTACTACAGAATGGACAAAAACTCAAATCCTGCTTTTGGAAGTAAAGAAAATCAAAGTTACAGATACCATAATTTTAATCCATCTTGATCACAATACATATTATCTGTACATTGGAACTCACTCATAATTTCTAAATAAGCACACAGAGGATTAATTTTTAAACTCTTTTGTTTTCAAATGATAAAAATCAAGATAAAAATCAAGAGACAAAAATATTTTTGACAACTGGAAGCTACACACATGCTTTCTATTATGATTTTTTTTCTGTAGAAAGAAGGTAAGAACAAGGAGTTGCATTTTTATCGCTCATCATTCAAATAAAAAAATCACTTAAAATATAATTGAAATCACATTTTGAAGCCTTCTAGTAAGTTTGTGTGAAGTTTCTGGACATTAGATATAAATCTTATTTTTAATGAAATCATGGTATGTGAACATATTATATTCTATTAATAGTGAACATTTAGAATGATATGTATATCTTATATTATTCTTATTGTATAAGATCTATATTTAACTTGTAAGTTTACATTTTAAAAATATGTATGTAATAGTAGGTTCTTTTTAATAAAGATAACAGTACTAGAAATGTCAGAGTTTTAATCAATACATTGTTTGACCATACCAAACCTATTTAGATTATAATAAACATTTGGGACTTGCCATTTGTAAATAAAAAGCAAATTTACAAAGGTGGAAAATTGTTACTGTTTTTGTTTATGGTTAGAAGAAGGAACTCAGAGATGTAATTGCTTAAATTTTGAACAAGAAGTTCTTGCCAGAGCTGGGATTAAGCTAGAGATGAAATTCAGACTGTCTTGAAATTGGAGAGGGTATAAAAAACTATTATTATTATAAATAATAATATTGACACATTTGTTTCCCACTGCTTGGCTACAGATGAGTCGATCCTATCTACTGCTTCAAGTGCAGTTGTTTGGGACATCACCATTCTGGTACCCAGTGAATACCCAGCTTCATCTCACAGGTGTTTTGCAATGTCTTTTAAGTTTACAGTAAGGTAATCAGAAAATGTACCGATTGTTTCTTGCTTTTGGCTTGGCTTGCACCATATGTCTTATTGCAAAGATGCGTGCCTTTGATTGCATCTATTTGTTATATGAGCCCCAGGAAAAGTTATTCTCAGAATTCTGATGAATCCAGTTGCAAGACCAAACATTTTTTAAAAAGTTGCTCTAAGAGGTTGATAAGACATTGCCACAGACATATTGTCCATAGGAGCTGACAATTTAGTAACGTATTTATTTTCAGAATTATATTTCCTAAATTTTACATTTAGCTTGTCAAATACGTTACTGTTGCCTATCACAGAAGCATCAGTGATCCAGATCAGTGAGGATATTGACTCTGTTTGTATTGGAAATTGCAACATCTTGCTCAGAAACAAGGAGGCAGTAAAAAGCTTGAAATCGCTTCATCGTCATTCCCTCTGAAGGACAGAAAAAGGCCTGAACAATCGCTTTTAGGAAGCAGCCCTAAGAAATGCAGTACTGAGTCTCACCCAAAAGGCAAACACAGAAATAGAATACAGGATTTTTAATTGTGCCTTCAGTGAAAGAAGGGAAGCAGAAGCTGAATACAACCAGATGCTAAAGAACTATCAGGAGGCACAACAAAACACTTCTTAGGAAATACTTGTATAAAGTATGTGTTTGTATGTATAAAGTAATGTATTTGTATAAAAATTAAGCTGATAAAATAGTAGGTCCAGTTCAATGCTCCAAGTTTCATACTCTTTTAAACAAGAGGAGACAAAAATTGCTCTTGATTCACCCTTTTCCCACCCAGATTTGACTGAGAATAGTCACAGTGGTATATGTTTTAGTGTAAAGTGTTCAACATCCTAACCTGTTCCACGTCCAAGCCTTTTTAAGAAGACTGTGTCTGAACCCAGCACCTGTCAGATTTTCCTCAGTACCAAAGGTACACTTTGCTGCCTTAAATTTATCAAGATGCCCACTGTTGATTCTTCCAGCTTGAACATCTCTCTCTCCTGTTATTATCATGCATTTAATGCTCAGGCAAGTTATACGAAATGCAGCTCTCAATTTTCAAATTCAAACAATCTCTCCAGGTGTTTTATTCTCTGATCTATCTCTTAAAGACTAAAATTAGTGTTTGGAGTTTTTTTATCTGTTATGTTCAGAACAGAAAACAATAAGCTATGTGTTTACTGAACTGATCTCATATAGCGATTCCCTACATGAACCTCAAATTATATATGTCTCCAAACCAGTTTACAGTAAAATGTGCCTTGAATGGCAACCTGCACTTGTATTATCACAGAATTACTTTCATATCTTTTCTTCACTTTTCACTTCAGCTTTCACTGAAAACTTTTTGGAAGTTTTGTTCCATAATGCAATAATATTCCTCAAAACTTATCAAGACATAATCTGTAATTCTAATCTCCCCAAACTTTTTCTCTTCCAACCTTGTCCTTTTGTATTTCTAACTCTGTGGCATGTTGGCCCTGGCTGGATGCCAGGTGCCCACTAAAGCCTCTCTGTCACTCCCCTCCTCAGCTGGGCAGGGGAAAGAAAATATGACAAAAGGCTCATGGGTTGAGATAAGGGCAGGGAAAGATCACTCAGCAGTTACTGTCATGGGCAAACCAGACTCAACTTGGGGAAATTAGTTTAATTTATTACCAATAAAAATCAGAGTAGGATAATGAGAAAATAATAATAATAAAAAAATCTTAAAACACCTTCCCCCCACCCCTTCCTTCTTCTCAGGCTTAACTTTACTCCTGAATTCTCTTCCTTCTTCCCCCACAGTGGCACCAGGGGACAGGGAATGGGGGTTGGGGTCAGTCCATCACACGCTGTCTCTGCTGCCCCTTCCTCCTCAGGGGAGGACTCCTCACACTCCAGCCTGGGGTGCCTCCCATGGCAGACAGTTCTCCATGGACTTCTCCAACGTGAGTCCTTTCCATGGGCTGCAGTTCTTCATGAACTGCTCCAGCATGGGTCCCTCCCACAGGGCGCAGTCCTTCAGCAGCAGCCTGCTCCAGCATGGGTCCCCCACGGGGTC
>NW_009260596.1:3305192-3323012 GCF_000687185.1 Egretta garzetta | reverse complement strand
GCCTTCTTAACTATGTTATCCTAGAGGCGCTACCACTGTTACTGATGGGCTCAGCCTTGGCCAGCAGCGAGTCTGCCTTGGAGTCATCTGGCACTGGCTCTGTCAGACACCGGGGAAGTTTCCAACAGCTTTGCACAGAGGCCCACCCCCTGCTACCAAAACCTTGCCATGCAAACCCAGTACAAAGTCCCAATTTAAATTAATCTATACATGTTACTGAAGATTTATAATTCCCTTTCTTTGGAACAATAATGGACATGTTAAAATTGCAAAAAGTATTTATCACTGTAATGTCTCTCCACAGCTCAACGGGACATCTTTTATTATCTTTTCAGTATGTACTCTTTAGGAAGATGTATCCTTTCTTGTTTAAGGCAGTATGAATTGATAGAACAAACAAACTATATTGTTATCAAGCTTGACGGTTTCAAGTACTTTATAACTGCAGTGTCTTGTTTAATTAGTTAATATTTCATATAACAATAAAATGGTGCTATACTGTAAAATACTTTCTAAAAATATTCAAAACAAATGTTCATGGCTTTTTAAATATGAAACAAGTGTGGATGTGCTATGTATCTCTGCACATTTACTCCTTTGCTTTTGAGCCATGTATAAAATACATTAAGTAATCAACTTCTGGCTTTGAATTCTGGTGCTGCATTTACTTTTCTAAAATCCCTCAGTTCATCATCAGTTTTCTTCCTGACTTGTAAAAATGTTGCTTAGTGGTACATGTTAGCTAACCTTCCTAATGGCCTAGAAGGATCAGGAAACCTGCCCATGTTCCTTCTTAAGTACTTTTTTTTCCTCTTAGCAAGTTATTTCTACTGTGTTATTTTGATACCTCATTTTTTTTCAGTAATTTAATTTACTTACCCTCATCTGATAAACAATCTTTGTTATATTTTGCAATATTTTTCTCCTACACCTTTATGAGAAACTTTTCTTTTTTTTTTCCCCTACCATCTAATTAATTCCTATTGGACTGTATGTATTAGATATTAATAATATTAAATTATTCTGAAGAGATATTTCATAATTGTTGGAATTTCTGTTTCAGTCATTAAGATGGCAGATGCATACATTGTTACAGCTGAAACAAACCTGTCTAAGTGGCACCAGGAAAATGACATGTAGGTACACAGCTTTGCTCCAAGCAGAAGACAAGTTTCAGCAGAAGTTAAAATTTGATAAGAAAGAAAAAATAAAGGCTCAGCTTTAGAAAAGATTCAAGATTCATCTTGAAACTATAAAACTTGTCTTTTTCTGCATATAAACATGATACATTGCATGCACTGCTTTCAGATTCATTAAATTCCTTTTTACTCTTGCTTAATTAGATCCTTGTTTGTTGTTTCATGTTTTCTGTGGGTGGCATTCCTATCACCTGTCTGTCATGCATCAGGTGATTGGTTGCTTTATCTGTACACTAAGCACTCCCAAGCACCAAACATTTATAGCATTGTGTGCTCAACACATTTTATATTTCAATTGTTTATTTAGACACTGAATGATCTGCACATGCCACAGATGTTGCATTTAGACCTTTGTTATGGTGTTGATACTTTTTTAGTATTTATTTAATATTAACTGTCCAATCATCTTGCCTAGATGAGGTGGTCAAAGCCTCATTCCTAGAAACATTTGAAGTTGGGTTGGACAGGACTCTGAGCAACCTGATCTCATTGAAGATGTCCCTGCTCAGTATGTACTCTTTAGGAAGATGTATCCTTTCTTGTTTAAGGCAGTATGAATTGATAGAACAAACAAACTATATTGTTATCAAGCTTGACGGTTTCAAGTACTTTATAACTGCAGTGTCTTGTTTAATTAGTTAATATTTCATATAACAATAAAATGGTGCTATACTGTAAAATACTTTCTAAAAATATTCAAAACAAATGTTCATGGCTTTTTAAATATGAAACAAGTGTGGATGTGCTATGTATCTCTGCACATTTACTCCTTTGCTTTTGAGCCATGTATAAAATACATTAAGTAATCAACTTCTGGCTTTGAATTCTGGTGCTGCATTTACTTTTCTAAAATCCCTCAGTTCATCATCAGTTTTCTTCCTGACTTGTAAAAATGTTGCTTAGTGGTACATGTTAGCTAACCTTCCTAATGGCCTAGAAGGATCAGGAAACCTGCCCATGTTCCTTCTTAAGTACTTTTTTTTCCTCTTAGCAAGTTATTTCTACTGTGTTATTTTGATACCTCATTTTTTTTCAGTAATTTAATTTACTTACCCTCATCTGATAAACAATCTTTGTTATATTTTGCAATATTTTTCTCCTACACCTTTATGAGAAACTTTTCTTTTTTTTTTCCCCTACCATCTAATTAATTCCTATTGGACTGTATGTATTAGATATTAATAATATTAAATTATTCTGAAGAGATATTTCATAATTGTTGGAATTTCTGTTTCAGTCATTAAGATGGCAGATGCATACATTGTTACAGCTGAAACAAACCTGTCTAAGTGGCACCAGGAAAATGACATGTAGGTACACAGCTTTGCTCCAAGCAGAAGACAAGTTTCAGCAGAAGTTAAAATTTGATAAGAAAGAAAAAATAAAGGCTCAGCTTTAGAAAAGATTCAAGATTCATCTTGAAACTATAAAACTTGTCTTTTTCTGCATATAAACATGATACATTGCATGCACTGCTTTCAGATTCATTAAATTCCTTTTTACTCTTGCTTAATTAGATCCTTGTTTGTTGTTTCATGTTTTCTGTGGGTGGCATTCCTATCACCTGTCTGTCATGCATCAGGTGATTGGTTGCTTTATCTGTACACTAAGCACTCCCAAGCACCAAACATTTATAGCATTGTGTGCTCAACACATTTTATATTTCAATTGTTTATTTAGACACTGAATGATCTGCACATGCCACAGATGTTGCATTTAGACCTTTGTTATGGTGTTGATACTTTTTTAGTATTTATTTAATATTAACTGTCCAATCATCTTGCCTAGATGAGGTGGTCAAAGCCTCATTCCTAGAAACATTTGAAGTTGGGTTGGACAGGACTCTGAGCAACCTGATCTCATTGAAGATGTCCCTGCTCACTGCAAGGGGGGTGGACTAGATGACCTCTAAAGGTCTCTCCCAACCCAAAGCTTTCTATGATTTTATGATTCTATGAAATATTACAAAACTAGTGAGCATAAGAAGGACTAATGTTGAGTTGCTTTTAATGAACAGAAATCTGGGATTAAAAAATAAATGAGTGTTGCTTTTTTTAAAAATAAAAAACCACACTTTTTTTTTTTACAATTTTGGTTGTCTAAATATGAGCCTCTGGAATAATATTCTTGTGTATCTACATGGTTTCATACTTTTCTCACCCCCACTTTTTTGTGTAGTGAAAACACAGGTAGTCACTAGAAACAGAATTGCATCAGCTGAACCTAAGCTTCAAGGCTGGGCTTCAGCAGAGGAAAGGAAATGAGAAGACACCACTTGCAGTATATTGACGAGGGAAGAGCCAAATGTTGAAATATTCTCTACTATAATTGAGTGGTTCACACCAGATGGAACTGAGGAAGAGGCATCAACAAATTTAACACATTACTCAAATCTGCATTTCTGTTGCTGTGGGGTGATCTGATCTGTGGTGTGTCTTTAATGCCTCACTGGCCATGAAACAGACTGGAAGCTGCTGTTGTACTCATGCCTTGCACTGAAACTCTCCTACACATTGCAGTCAAGATGATAACCACACTGTGGGCCTCACCAGAATACAAAATCAAACCCAAATAATGAGTAGTCATAAAACCTAAAGGCTTTAATGGTGGGAATAATTTGCAGCATCAGCCAATTAATATTGCCAAATGTTATATGACTTCCCCAGGGTGTGTACCTGAGGAACTGCAGTAGCTCCTGTATTTTTGTGTACTCTTCCTCTGCCTGAATAATTCCAGTCTATTCCATATGCTTTCTTCAAAGATGACCATTTTTACTCTAATCCACTGTTGTTCATAATAGGTAGATTTCAGGCCATGTCTTGGGTTTCAGATGACGTTGACAGATGGCTGTTGATTTCACTGGACATATGTGTGCATGAGGCTACATAAGTACCAAGCTTCAATGTAAATACCCACTAAAGATCAAGGCCATTATATGTCTCCAAAATTCTAGACCTAAGGTTTTACTTAGACCCTTTATGATGTGAATTTTTCATCCCTTTCTAGTAATAAGTGGTGAGTATATTGGCAGGAAAATGAAGACTTTGCAGTGCTGTGCAGGGAGTGAAAGTTCAAATTTGGGACTTGCACTGAAGGATGTCCCCACACGTAATCCCCATGCCAGGGGGTACCTAACCTTTCATTCTACAGATGCAGGGCAAGTGGATGAAATCTTAGCCATACCACTGTCTTGTTACTTTATTGAAATAAAGTTGTATGCACTTTGCAGGCTTCAAAACTCCCTTTTGAACCATCTATATCTGTTCTGAGGTTATTTTTACTGTAAAGGACTTATTTACATTCCTGACAAAAATTAGGGAAAACCATTTAATCAGCAACAGAACAGTGAATCTCTGTACAACCTTGCACCTTCCACCCCATAACTTAATACCCACCCCATAACTTGACACCTGATCACACTCTTGTATATACTTACTTGCTCTCCCAGGGAGTTTGTTAATAGTGCTATCTTGGGCCAGATTTCACTTTATAGGTTTCACATTTCCAGGTTCAATCATTTCATGGTTTCCCCTGTTCCTTTCGTAGTCATAGACAGCTATCCTTTGAACTGTACTCTTTGAGGGCCATTTACTCCAAATGATGAAAACTGCTGCCCTGTGGCAACATGGTTTCTATCTGGGAGGGGGGGTCTGGATCCATCCCCTCTTTCCAGGGCAGTTCATGTGTTTCTCATTAAACAGCATAAGAGGCCCTGAAGCAAATCTCTTATCCAGCAAGTAGTGTGTGCTTATTTCAGATGGTGTATGATGCCAGAAAAGCACTGCATTCAGCTTGCTAATTAGGCTGTTCATTTTGTCCCCTTGCCTTGCTTCTGGCCCTTTGGAGAAGCAGTTTTTAAAAACAGACTGGTAAGAACTAAATTACTGTTTGGAAATCTTTTGGAGACACTTGGTTAAAGACATGTGTTAAGTAACAATTCAAAAGCTAATGATATGTGAATTAGACTCTGGGGCAGTCAGAGTATTTGGATTAGAATTAGTGTTAACCTTCGGCAAATCTCTGCAGAGGTTCCACTGTAGTGTCTTGCCTTGCCCTTCTCTTTGTTAGAACGTGCTTTCTTCAGTCACTCTCTTTCCTGAAATAATATTTTTCTGGAAGTATGCTGAAGAAGTAACACGGGTAGCAAAGAAACATGAAAAAGTGTTGAAAGGTGGGGAAAAAAATGTAAGAAATATGTCTGGTTTACCTCACCCAATTAAGATTCTGATATGCAATCAGCATACACAGCCTGTGGCATTTCCCAATCCTCTCTTAAAGATTTTGAAGCAAATGATTTTTGAGAAAAGGCTGAGAGAGTGTGGTTTGGAAAATTTGGAAAAGGGATGGGAGAGAGGAGGGTCTTTTTACTTTCTTCTACTACTTAAGGAGTAGTTATAGAGGAAGTAGAAAGAGACATTTATTGGAGGTGCACCCTGAAAGCCCAAGAGGTAGCAGACATGTATTTCTGCAAAGAACACTTCAATTAGATGTAAGAAAAAAATTTTCTCTGTGTTGGTCAAACCATTTGCCCAGAGATTTTTCTGGAATCTCCCACTTCGGAGAGATTGTAAACTCAACTGGAAAAGGACATGACTAACCCCAACTCACTTTTACTTTGGCCCTGCTTTGGGCAGGGGGTTGGACAAGATGACCTCCATAGGTCCCTTCCAACATAGGTCCCTTCCAACCTCAATTACACTTTTTTTCAATAATTTAGCAGTAGAACCTGTGTCTGAGATATGATTAGAAACAAAGAATGTATATCTATCATCTTCATATTCCATTTTTATACTTTCTATCTGTTTTTTAGCTTTCTTTTTATTTTCCACCTCTGATATTTGTGGTACAGCACTGTTGGAAAGAACAACTTGACTGACTGACCAAAATTATTTGCATGATTGCTTAAAACTCTTCCTTTATCTCCATAAGCATCATGGAAGTTTTTTAAAGATATGAAATTCCCAGTGAAAGTACCCATTATAAAGTTAAATAAAAATATTTACAAGAAACAGGAGAAATAATAAGAAAAAAAAATGTCCAAAACTCTAAAAGTTTTGAAAGCTCACCTCACCTGAATAGTTTGTTTCAATATAAATTTTTTATCATTCTCAGATCAACCTGATGTGCTCTCCATGCTGTTTAGAAAGTCTCCTTCCTTACTGCAAGACTTCTGTGGTATGAAGATCAAAGAGCTAATGTTCGTTATCATACCCAGCTGTGGTCACAGTACTTCCAGTGAACAGTAGGTGGTACCTAATCAGGTAGGGCATGCAGCATTTGTTATGGTTCTCAGGTATTTCCTACTATGACACTCAGTGCTCAAGTGCATCTTAATTTCACCAAGGCTTTACATATTTGTGTTAATTTTTCCATATTGCAGCACTGTCTCAAATGTAACATTTTTCAGACAATTTCAGGTAAAATTCCTTGTCTATTTTCCAGAATGAAAATACATGAAAAAATGTTGTTCTGTGTCCTGCAATAAAAAATTCTGCTTAACTTCTTCCTGTGTAAAGACTGTACTAACACTGCACTCTGAAAAAGAGACTTGCATCCTGTGCCATAGTCTGCATAAATGTGTATGAATTTCACAATTTAAAACCTAATTTTTGCTTTCACACCCTTAGAGAAAGTAAAATTCCCCAAAGCTCCCATCAGCTTTGGCCAGATCAGGTCCTCATCCACCATGAGACCTTGTGCAACAGTTTGGGGTGGGGGTCAAGCTGGGTGGGCAGGGTCCCTGCCAGCAGTGTGGCTCTTTGCCCAGTCCGGGAAATACAAAGGAAATCCCACACCTCAGACTCAATCTTGTAATGAGGGAAAAGATATAAATGTATCTTCTCAGAGAAAAGACAGTTGTTAAACTATAACTTCTGCAATTAAAAATAACGCAAGAAGAAAATGCCTATGAATAAAAGGCCCTCACTGACCACCAAGGTGGCCTCCCTTAACAGTGCTCATCAATTTTCCCTTGACATAAAATCTAAATTTTATAAGTCTAGATGAACTGCCTATATATCCTATCTGTACAACTTATAATATTTTCATCATCAAATTAATAAGGATTCCTAAAAACTATTTTGAGATAGAGAGTCCTGAATTTATTTTTTAATTGGAACTACACAGCTTTATGGTAGCTAATTGCCATAGCTTGGTTACCCAGACTTTTCACTTGGTCCTTATTTACATACATCTTAGGATTTTAAATTATTTATCTAACCTAAAATATACCTGTATCTATGATATCTAATATAAAAAGAAATGAAAATGTCCTGTATTTTTGTTTTTACCACAAAGTCTTTTCTGTAACCATTACATGTTTTTCTCAGTTCACAAAAATGTCCGTTGTATACATTCTGGTTCATGTTTACTACAAATGAGTTTTCTAACCTGCTGAGCCCCAGTACCTCATTTGCAAGTGGTTGTCAAGTCACAAGACTGCAGTGATTTGTTTTATGCAGTAGATTGGAGAGTATAAGAGTATGAAATTTTACTAACTTTTTCACAGTCTCAAAGTTTTCTATAAGCAAGTTGCAAGTGAAAATAAGAATAGCTCTGGAATTGTTAAACCAAAAAAATGAACTTCAGTAAGAGGTCAAGATTTGTTGCTGAAGTGCAAGTGTCTCCTTCTGAAAAACAAGGCAGTTTTGCTCTTTTTAGCAAGGTCATGCAGTCAATTCGTTTGATCTAACTTTAAGAAACCATTTTTAAAACACTCAATTTATTAAATTTAGGGCTTTGGGCTGATACAGATTGTTGCAGCACCAGCAAACCTCTGGAGTCACGTCAGCTTGGGATCTGGTGCTTAAATTTTTATTCTGTGTCTTGGCACATAAACAAGAGTGATTATGACAAGATTTCTCCTCACAGGATTTTACAGGTCATGGATGAGCTCACCAGCAACAGCAGCTCACTGAAATTTGCAGGTTCTTGTGTAACAGGATATGGTGCTACTCCCCCCCCCCCCCCCCCCCCCAAAAAAAAAAAGCAACAATACAGTCCTAAAGACCACAGAAGACTTGCTACATGTGGGTTTTGAAGGGATCCCGCCTGCCACTAAGATCCAGTATGGACTGGTAAGACATATACGTACTTCCTTGACCACCTATGCCTCCTCCTAGGGGAGCCTCCTCCCTCCAGAAGGTGCAAGAGCAGTCTGAGTGCCTGTAGCAAAGGATCAATCCTAAAACTTAATTTGGCTTCCAAATTTTTGGAAGCAGGTCACACAATATAAGAAGGCCAAGTCATAGTGTGTGTGTTAGGACCAAGGGTACAGCTGTTCTGGCTCAAAACCTGGTGTCAGTGAAGCACCGCCATGGGACCTGGGCTTGGTTTGACTGCAAAAGCAGGTAAGATGTAAGAAGGTGCTAGAGCTAGACCCATGGTTGCAGCTGCTGGGTCTATAACACTTAGCAACTCAAGGATTCAAGTCTCCTGACATGAAGAAGTCAAGAAATAAAAAACAAAGGTTAAAAGGTGTAAAAGGGAACCTATAGAGAGTAACTCAGCAAGTCCAAGGCTCAGCCTGCTTCAGGCTGTAGTGAAGGCTCACCCATCCATCCCTGACTGACAGCTGCCTGCAGAAGTGTTTTGTCAGGCCTATGAGGAGCGTATTAGTGCTTATCCTGGCACTGTGTTGGTCCTGGCGATCTATTGAATGTGTTAATAAATAACTGCTGTGCTCTCTCCGTGCTGTGTACAGCCTGCTTGCAAGGTCTCTTTGCATGTGCCTGAACCGAGGTGACTCATGAGGGAGAGTAACGTGCGCTATTGGCATAAAGATTCCTGTTGACTTAACTTCAGTGTTTGCACTTCACTATCAATATTTTAATTATTGATAAAAGCATGCTAAGGAGGGAATGGAAAGGGACAATTAATGGGAAGGGACAGAGGAATGGGGAAGAAGGGAGAAAAGCGAACCAGAAATACTGTCTCTGCACTTTGCTTGAAGTACGGTTTGTAAGTATAATAATGTACTCAAGCCAAGACTGTGTCCATGCATGAGCAGAGATCTCCATCGTGAGCTGGAGAAGGTTGCTGAGACCTCCGCAATGCTCCACAGACTGCCCTGCACCCCTAATGATGCAGGGTGGCAATTTGACCCCAGCGGTGTGGGGGACACACTGACTCCTTAAATCCATTCTCTCCTGAGGTTCACACCAGGGTTAAGAATGGAGGAGGGAAACCAGAAAGAGAGCAGGGTGTAGGACAGAGAAGGAAAAGGGCAGAGGAAAGAAAAGCAGCCTGCCTGAAAAAATGAAATAGTTATCCCACAGTGGAATGGAGGTATGATAATTTTAATTTTCTCACATTTTTCTTGGTCTAAGTGTACCTAGCCACAGATAAATATTGCAGATGAGATGACCATCAAGAAAATGTTAACCTTAAGTATTCTGTACTCTTAAATGTTAAAATTGGCTTGAAATATAAAGTTTCTTTTTTTTCCTAAAACTGTGTCATAGATTAAATATTTGATTATACACTGACGAAAACAAATTCCCCATGAAATGGATCTGAGTGTATTTTGTTTTACTGCTGAGGGAAATTCTGTGTGCAATATGGCACAAACCAGATCATTCAGTTTCTTCTACTACAAGCCTCCACAGATCATGGAAAATCTCAGATAGAACTCATTAGCTTTTCTGCATGTGTGTCTCTAATTACAAAGAAGATTTGACTGAGGAAATGTACAAAAGGAATACTTTGGCTTGACCTTATGGCTTATTCCAGCTCTGGCTGGTGTCCATCAGGATCATTAAAATCAGTTATGGAGTTAAGTACAGGACATCTGTGGTACTGCCATAGAATCAATAGACCCTTTCAAATCTCGTGTAATTTTAGGGTTCACAGCAGACAGTTTAAAGAATTACTCTTTTGTAGAATCATAGGTTCTGATCCTGCATACAATGACTTTGTTAGGTTTATTTGCCTCTTTAAAGGCAAACATGCATGCTTTGGGGGATTGGAAATATAGTGTGATCTAGACGAGAGGTGTTCGGTCCGCCTTTCATCTTTGGTACTGCAGACACACTGCATGAAAACTAAAGTACAGCTGATTTCTTTGCTCCAATCAATTTAACTGAAATTGCTAAATATTCAGTCCACTAATGGTTGGTCATTTGTAGCTGCAGCTATATTTAGAAAAAGGAAAAAAAGAGATATTTGTATCCAAGTAACAAAGATGTGGCCCACGTCATAGCTACGTAGTTGGATCAGCCGGTAGCAGTCACTGCAGCAACTGAAATAAGAAGTGTGGGGAAGGACAGACTAAGTCCTGAAGGCCCAGAATCTACACTATTGCAATAATAACTTGGAGACAGAAATAAGCTTAATTTTTTTTGTGAAATAAGATTATTTCCTGTGAAGCATGGCTCCATTCAGAAACTGTAAACTCAGAGTTGGGGAGGTGTTCTCTCATATTTGTGCAGCACCTCACAAATGGGACTGATAGTGCCTAGGGGTGTCAGTACTAATGCTGGGTAAATGTTAAATAACTCTTGTGCGTTTTATTATTTAGCAGCTATCACTGGGTTGTGAAGGAGCTGGTGCTAAATATAATCAGTTTCAATCACAGTGAAATATTACAGACCAGATAGTCATGCTGGAAGCTAAGGATGAATGGAGAATAATACCACACACCTTATTTATGACCAAGTTTAAAACATTTGAAGGAGAAATGAACGAGGAAAGGAAATTCTCTAAAGTCAGTGCCTACAGTTACGCTCAAGTCTTATTTATGGGCAAAGAGGAACCACACTTTACATAAATGAAGCCAAGAATTTATTGCTCATATAATCGAAATTGAAAAAGTTTAATCACTTTTAGTCTACAACTAATAGTTACAGAAAAAGAAAGAAGAATAATAGAATTAGCAAAAGTATATGCACACATCTTCATTTCCACCCCTTTTCCTGGGATTATGCTCTTCCTTTCCCTGCTCCAGCAGTGGGGGGTCTTATGGCAAGCCGTCAGCATCTGAAGTCCCATAACGAGAGGAACACTTTGTTCATGTTGATGGTTTCACCTCACTTGGAGTCCTTCTTACATATTTGCTAACATGGTCTTTCTTCATTGGTCTGCAGCTCTATGCTATGTCCAAACTTACTAGTTTGGTGTCTTTTTTCTATGCTGGGTACTATTTCTTTGTTCTCTTTTCCACCCTGGATCACGGCTGTGGGGTCTCCAGCGCCAGCCTCTGCCCCATCTCATCATTCATCTGTGTTAGGTGCTTCCACTTCTCAAGGCTGCTATCTCACCAACCTGTGTCTCTGTACGTGACAACATTACGGTAGAGTCATCAAATCAAGGTGGTATCATACAAAGACAAACCAAAGGAAAACGAATTAGCTGTAGACACCTGGCAATTAAGAAAAATGTTGTTACAGCTAAACCACATTAAAGTAAAGCTGCTGGCAGGTCAAGAAAAGTTCAGACAGAGCAAGCCTGACAATCCTTAGATTGTCAAACTCAGCTGACAGGCCTTGCAAACTCAGTGCAACGCTTACGGTCACTTGCTAGCAATGGCAACCCTGCATTGTAGAGCTACAGTGTAACACTACGTGCAAGTTCGACACTAAATCCTATCAAATTAATATTTTCTTCATCTGACAAGATGCTTAGTTCAACACTAATATGTTGTCTGTCCGCAGTGAGAAATAATCACTCTTTTTTTTCTACTGAAAAGCCAAATTAAATGTTTCCTTATTCAGTGGGAGGACTCCTAAGCACTGATTCCTGCATAATCTGTAATAAACTGCCATAGAAGGTGACTACATTAAAATAATGAGTAAAATATCAATGATGTAACTTCACTTTACACTGTGGCTTCCAGCTTCTGTGAGAATAAGCCTAAACATAAGCATAATACATCTCACAGTACATAACACCATATATATTTGTTATCATCCACAACATAAGGGTAATTCAAAGTACTTCCTTAATTTGGAAAGAAGCACTCAGTTTCTACAATGGCAATGTGAAGACATTAAAGAATATGTTGTTTTTTCTAGCAGGTGATCCCCGTTCCTCTTTGATCCTCAAATTCCCAAGCAAATACCCCATCAGGTTGCAATTAACTCTGCTGCTATCTGAGCAGTAGTGGAGGCGAGTGTCCCTTCTGCCTGGGGATGCCTGGTCAGGCAGGGACAGGAGTGAGACCCAGGAGGGGGCAGTGGGAAGGGATGATGGCAGGGCAACCCCCTCCAAGGCCACTCGTCACTTGGGGTTGAAGGGAGAGCTCCCCTCTCCTTTGGTCATGGATGAAGGTAGAACCACTACCTGTATGACAGGCTCAGAAAGAGGACCACAGGAGACCTCAGAGAATCCCCACTGCTCCTGTGGTGAAGAAGCAGGGCCAGAGATTCAGTGTCCCCTTGTGCCATGCCTCCACACCTGCCTGCCAGCATGCCCTTGGAGGGCTTCTCCATCCTGTTCTGACAAGCAGCTTTAGCCATCTTTCTTGCATAGGTGGGTACCAGGTAGATTTCTAAAAGTGGAGTGCGGCTGTCGAAGTGGGAAGCTGGAGTTAAATGCCCTGCCGCTCCTTGGCTTGCCCTGTCAGCTAGCTGGGAAGCCACAAAATGCTGACAGCTGAAAATTCATCACTAAAATGTTCTTCAGCATCAGTCTTTCTTTACAAGCCCCCGACATCAAGACAAACAGAGTTACTCTGACAAAGAGCTGACTATTGGCTTGTGTGTGCCAGCTCATGTTTTACTACTGTAAAAAGTAAAATGCTGCCTATATTTCTTTTTTTTTTTTTTCCTATGGAGCAAATATAAGATGGACTGGTCTGCAATTTGCAGTAAACTGCCTGGTTTTTCTTCAACTCTGACATTTTGACATTTCAGATTGTACCATATTTCCACCATGGAGCCCATGGGAAGAACACTTGCAAATTGGAACCCATGTTGAGAAAAACACTTGCATAACCTATTACATTAATGTATTCCTAGCAAAAGCAAAAGGTGCTGCTGACTGCTGTCAGAGTTTATACATCTCTTTTGGAGCAGATTGTAGTTTTCTAGGAAAGCATGAGGCCTTGGTTTTCTACAGTGCAATTGCCACACCTAAACTGTTTATTCTGAATTTTTAATTTGGAAAGTGTTAATTATTTATACCTGGAAGACACAAACTTTTGTAGATTTAAGAAAGTGGCCATTATGTTTTTCAGTGTTACAGACTGTTTTTTTCTGCTTCCTTATTATGTTTTTAAGCTTAAATTCCTTTTAGCCCTTTTTCTTTTACTTGAGAAATTAGATATATAAAGTCTATGCTACTACTATAGATCATGAAATTTCTCCTTACAATTTTATCTTTCATGCAGTTTGCACTAAGTTATCCTATGCAAATGGTTGAGTAGTCCAATTTCTACATATATCTTAACTCTCAGAAATATGTCATAGTATTTTATTTTCAATGTTTATTCCCTTTGAAAAGAAAAAGCTGTTTACTGTTTTAATTAGCCATCAGATGGCACAGTTATTTTCACGTTTCTTCTTTTATATTACACAGATTACTAATCCTGGAAAAAAATCTGTTAGGTAATAAAATGTCTTTTAAAAAAGGGAACCATATAAATTTGACGTAGTATACCTACATTTCTAAGTGGTATGTATTACAGATAAAAGGGATAATGTACAACTCCCTTATTTTTCAGTTACTATTGTTACATTCAGAAAAAAAAAAAAATCATTACACCTAGCAGAGTTCAAAGCAGAATTAAAATTCTCCCATTTAACTCCAGTTCCTCTGCTGACTTTTTTTTTTCTGAAAAGCACTTCAACAAAGGCCTGCCAGAATATTTTATAACCAAAATTCAATACCCAAAAGATAATGATACATGATAGCAAACTTACACAGTGGGTTTGACTACCCTGTAATAAGTAGGGGGAAAAGTTATATAACCCCAATGGATAACATACCTCTCCCCTGTGAGATTTCTATTTGCTGGATTAAAAAAATCTTATTGTGGCTACATAGAAAGAATAGTTCAATTTTTCTTTATTTTCTCTTGTATTTTTTTTCTCTTTCTTCTAAATGAAATCTGGTGCTATGCTTTTTACAGCCTCTAAACCTGTTCAGTAAGAAAAGGTACATTGTATATTTAATTCTGTATAGGAGGGAAACCTGCCTTTTAAATGCCAGTCCTCTTGAACTGGAAGATTGAATGCACTTTCCTACACAAATTAAAAAGAAGAAAAAAAAAAGAAACAATCAGTGCTCGTTTAGCTCAAAGTCAAAAGGAATAAGTAATTTTTCAGAATTTTTACCCAAATCCATTATCAACAAAAGCTTTGTTTACCAAAATTTCTATAGTCACTTAAATCCAGGTCTCCCTCCTCACCCTTTTTTCATAACAATATTTAGCCAACACAATAGCCTGAGTTGCTGAATGGAGCAAAGCCAAAGTGCAATGGGCTTTACCAATGAAAGCAACTCTCTTGCACTTTGTCAGTGTGCTTGTATTTGCACTTTCTCGCTGCAGATCCTTATCCATGGGAACAGTTAATTTACATTTCAGCCTACCCCATTTTCTTATTCTACTCTTCCATTAGAACAGGATCTGAGCACAGACAAGCCTTATATCTAGTGCAGGTAGTGCAAACAGATGGTTTGTTTGTATTGTGCTGTCATCACTATAATTTATTGCAACCCCTCCCAGAGTAAGACATTAAATTTACTGTATTGTCCCTCAAGGACCATGTTTTAGAGTTTATAGTGGAGAGTAGAGTAGAGGAGATGAAGGCTGTAAGGCTTCCCACAGTCACCAAATTAATTCTTTATATCCCTGTGGTGCTGAACCACAGATTCATAAAGTTAGGTCGAAATCAAGGTTTTCATGAGAACGTTTCAAAAGTGCTGGTACACAGTGATATGTCTTCCTTTGTAAAGCATGAAAATGCCAAATGCTAAGTACTCGCTACCCCAAGATTGGCACCCTGCTGATACAGTAACACAGGAGCTCTGTTAACTGTTATTTTCCTTGCTACATATACCACAACGGTCAATAAATGCAGAGTCAGAATATTAGCTCAGTGGTCATGGCACCAAGAACCAAGAGCCAGTCTTCCTTTGCCTGCACAATGAAGCTAGCTGCAGGAAATGCTTATTTTAAAACTTTCTGGTTACCTTTACTTTCAAAAATTTCTTACAGAAAAGGTTTCCATTTATCCTGCTATGTAACCACGCCTGTCATCTGCTTCAGGAAAGTGAAGTCTGCTGGTGCGGGGAGAAGAGGAGACTGAATCAGAAAGACACAGCCCTCCACATCTGCACCTAAGAGGATCATTCTTAAGAAAACAACACAAGATGATCCAGACAAACTGGTCATTCACTAATTTTACTAAAGGAGACATGACAGTCGACTGTTGACTCACTTGTAACGTTTGGAGTTGTGTGACCATTTCATCACACTTTAAGAATTTTTCACACGGAGGTATGTGATAAAGCTGCGAACTTGCACAGCACATAAACCCTCTGCAGAAGCAAGAAAATGCAACACAACTCCCCTTAGAACAATGTAAAGCTCTGTGCTTTTGTCTTTCTTTTCTATTGTCTGTGCCCTTAGCTGAACGGCTCTCCTCCACCAGAGAAGCCCAATTCAATTTGCTATGCTGTGCTTACTTTTTTAATGATACATTCCATCTACCTATAGTCCCAGACCACTGGACCTACAGGTTAAGTATGTTTTGGGGTTAGGTACACCTGACTGAATAAACCTGCAAACCAAGCCAAACTTCAGCATGTAGTGCATGTTAAAGGAATCAAAAAATGCACTTTTTATTGTGGGCGGGTTTTTCTGACACAACTGAATTGCTGTGAGTAATGATAGCACCTTATGAATTTAAGAAACACTAAACTAAACTTTCTTGCCATCTCCATTTTTAAATTTTTTTTTAATACCAGTAAAATTAAAATGTAAGCAAGTAACTTAGTTGAAGATTCATGCTTTAGAGAATGAGCACTTTAGAGTGCTTTAGTTTTGGTTGGCTTATCATATATCATAGAATCATAGAACATTTTGGGTTGGAAGGGGCCCCTAGAGGTCATCTAGTCCAAGCCCCCCTGGAATGAGCAGGGGCACCGCTAACTAGATCAGGTTGCTCAGAGCCCCATCCAACCTGACCTTCAATGTTTCCAGGGATGGGGCCTCCACTACTTCTCTTGGCAACCTGTTCCAGTGTTTTACCACCCTCATCGTAAAGAATTTCTTCCTTATATCCAGTCTAAACCTCCCCTGTTTTAGTTTAAAACCATTACCCCTTGTCCTGTCACATCTGGCCCTACTAAAAAGATTTTCCCCATCTTTCCTATAAGCCCCCTTTAGGTACTGAAGGGCCGTAATCAGGTCTCCCCACAGTCTTCTTTTCTCCAGGCTGAACAAGCCCAACTCTCTCAGCCTGTCCTCATAGGAGAGGTGCTCCAGCCCTTGGATCATTTTTGTAGCCCTCCTCTGGACCCGCTCCAACAGGTCCATGTCCTTCTTGTGCTGAGGGCTCCAGAGCTGGACGCAGTACTCTAGGTGAGGTCTCACCAGAGCAGAGTAGAGGGGCAGAATCAGCTCCCTCGACCTGCTGGCCACACTCCTCCTGATGCAGCCCAGAGTACGGTTGGTAAAGGTGCTTAAGAGGTACTTTGTATTGAGAATTGAAAATATAGGAAGTTATAGAAGAGCAAAAGAGAAAGGATGTGCTGGAGGTTTTGGTGAAGAGGAAAGACTGGAGTAGCACATGCCTAAGTCTTCTATCTGTGGCCACAAAAGGCTGCGAACATGAACTAAGATTGAAAAAAGATGATAAAGATAGGAAAGATAAAGACATTAAGCATGGAGCACAATGACACAAAGTAGTGAAGAGCAGCAGCTACTCTCATGCAAAGATTAGAGGAAATCTGTAGTCTGAGAAAGTCAGTTTACAAAGACAGTCACGCAATGTTAGCCCATCCCTACGCTCTCCTGTTTGGCATATGTAAGAACAAGCTTTCTGCAGCACTTTGTGCAAGAGCTTTTAGCTTACTGAGTCTATCAACAACCTAATAGATGGTAGCTCTGCACAGACACGCAGTGGATTCCTCTCACTGTTAACAAATAAGTATCCTCCTGCAAAGGGGCAGAAATGGTCTGTCTCCATCAATCATCTAACTTCAAGTATCAAGCCATGATACACAGAGCATGAAAATTTGGGCTGAATATCTAACCTATATTTGTTCAACCCAGGGACAGACTGTTCCTGCTCTGAGACACAGGACACATCCTGGACATAATTACTTTGGTCACATCACCTGAACCCAGCATCTTGGCCACACAGAATGTGCCACCTGAGGCAAAGTGTCCCCCTTGTCAGCCCCAAGAATGGGGCTTTGTTGCACCACTCTCTTGTGTTAGGAAGTACCTTTGCTTGTTGGTCAGCTGAAACAGGAGGGTGACTGAAGCTGGCATAGGATGCTCCAGAGAAAAGCTCCTGTGGGGGAATCTTCTGCCATGCTGCTAAGGACCCTAGGAGGGTAGAAAGCTGCGGACATGGCTAATTCAGAGATCATAGAATCATAGAATCATGGAATCATAGAATCACTTGTGTTGGAAAAGACCTTTGAGATCATCGAGTCCAACCTTTAACATAAC
>NW_009260596.1:3302991-3303865 GCF_000687185.1 Egretta garzetta | reverse complement strand
AGCTCCTTCAGCACTCTTGGGTGGATCCCATCCGGCCCCATAGACTTGTGGATGTCCAGGTGGCATAGCAGGTCAAAGACTGCTTCCTCCTGGATTGTGGGGGGTTTATTCCACTCATCGTCCCTATCTTCCAGCCCGGGAGGCTGGGTACCCTGGGGATAACTCATCGGGCCATTAAAGTCTGAAGCAAAGAAGGCATTGAGTATCTCTGCCTTTTCCTCGTCTTTAGTGGCAATGTTCCCCCTTGCAACCACTAGAGGATGGGGGTTCTCCCTGGCTCTCTTTTTGCTCTTAACATATTTATAAAAACTTTTCTTATTATCCCTTACAGCACTGGCCGGGTTAAATTCCAGCTGGCTTTTGCTTTTCTAATTTCCTCTCTGCATAACCTGATGAGATCCCTGTACTCTTCTTGGGTTGCCTGCCCCTTCTTCCAGAGCTGGTAAGCTCTCCTTTTTTTCCATAGTCGCAGTAGTAGACCTCTGTCCAGCCAGGCTGGTTGTCTTCCCCGCCGATTTGTCTTACGCCACATGGGGACAGCCTGCTCCTGTGCCTTTAAGACTTCTTCCTTGAAAAATACCCAGCCTTCTTGGACCCCTTTGCCCTTCAGGACTATCTCCCAAGGGACTCTCCTAACCAGTGTTCTGAGCAGGTCAAAGTCCGCCCTCCGGAAATCCATGGTGGTGGTGTTGCTGATCCCCTTCCTTACCTTACCAAAGATTGAAAACTCTACCATTCCATGATGACTAGGGCCTAGACAACCTCCGACCACCACCTCTCTCACCAGTCCTTCTCTGTTAGTGAATAGGAGGTCAAGCAGGGCACCTCCCCTGGTAGGCTCACTTACCAGCTGTGTCAGGAAGTTATCTTCCAC
>NW_009260596.1:3290477-3302171 GCF_000687185.1 Egretta garzetta | reverse complement strand
TTCAACCATTTTCCCTAGTGCCCTGAAGTCCCTTTTGATCCATTTGGGGCTTCTCTCTGGCATCTCATCACTGCCTGCCTGTACAATCAATAGTGGATAGTAGTCCGAGGGCCGTACCAGACCAGGGAGTCTCTTGACAATGTCCCTGATCCAGGTCCCAGGGAGGCAGCAGACTTCCCTATGGGATGGGTCTGGGCGGCATATCGGGCCCTCCGTTCCCTTCAGAAGGGAATCGCCCACAACAATCACCCTTCTTTTTTTCTTTGTACAGTCAGTCTTGATAGGTAGGGGTGACCTTCTCTCCCTGGCCAACCCCCTGGGTGGGCCTTCATCCCCATCCTCAGTTGCTTGGCCCTCGACTTCCAGAGTCACATATCTGTTACGCAAGGGCAGCTGGGAAGGTGAGGGAGCCCGGGAGGGGATTCTCCTCCTGCCCCGAGCAGAGACCTTTTTCCATTCCCCACCATCTCTTGGGTCCCTAGCTTCTGCCTGCTGGCAAGAGGACTGGGGATCCTCTGCTTCCTGTGGAGCCTCTATCTGTTGCCTTGGCCTGAGGGATGGTAGGGTGCGACTCCACCAGTCTATCTCCATCTCACATTTTCTAATGCTCCTTAATCTTTCCACCTCCTCTTTCAGCTCTGCTACCAGGCAGATCGTCAGGAGCAAATGAAAACAGTGGCAGAATGGCCTGCCCTTGTTCTGAGGAGTTGGGAGGGGAGATCCTAGGAAACCCTAGGAAACCTGTGATGGAGAAGAATTTAAATAAGGCAGAGAAACACCAGTAACTGAAAGGATCTGAGCAGGGAAATGTGTTCCATACGGGTAACATTAAAGCTAAAAACTCCCCAGCTTGATATGCAGTGTGCACACACTCTGTGTGATGCTGGGCAATCACCTGAAAGAGAAAAGCTGATCACAAAGTCGGCAGACCAGAGGATATAGCACTGCAAACAACACAGACAAACATGATTTAACATCATGACTAGAGATATATACAGGTGGATTCAAGGTACCTTCTACTTATTTAAAAGCTGTCTGTATTCTTCACCCCATAAATAGCAGGATAAGTTTCAAAAACATGTTCAGAGTTCTGGAAAACAGGCATTTCAAAATATGAAACAGATAAAGTCCCTCTTAAATGCTAACGATCATATAAACTTGGCCATGTATCCATGACCATGAGAATATGATAACGTTACCTGCCTTATGAACTCCTGATTTCCTCTGGCATGTATCTGGGTAGCATGTACAACATTTTTATTACCCAGAAAACTTCTGCTAAAAAAAAAAAAAGAATGCTTACTCCTGAAATGTTGTATACTTTATTATTATAATAGGAAAGCCTTTCTGACTCATATGCTTAAACTGAATAAGGGAAAACTTGCTGCTTCCCCACAGGACCCTGTGTATTAAATTTTGTGTATTACAATGTCTACACCAAAACTGGCAAGTTAGTCAAAATAGAGAATTATCATCTTTATCCATTTTTCATATATTTTTAAATTGTTTTTGTACTTCTGATTTCTTCCATACCTGTATAACATATGAAATTAAGCCTTTTGATACTCTCAGGCTAATTTTGCAGTTTCTCATTTACTGGCTTTTGTACATCAAGATGAGAAATATTTTTAAAGGTATGTCTTTAACTTGTTTCAGAACATCATATTTCCTTTAACAATTGGATCATCTAAGAGGTTTTATAGCTTAACTCATCAACAATACCTGAGTTCAAAACTACACATCATAATGAAGAAAAAAAACAAACTAGACCCTATGTGTGCATTCATAACTACACTGATAGTCTTTGAAAAACAGACATGAAAATATATAATACAGAAAAAGCATCAGAATCCTGTAAGCATCCAAATCTGGGGTGCTAAATATAAAGGAAAATATTTACACTTCAAATGAAACATAAGCAAATTAGTCCCAAAGAATAATGCTCAAAAACCCTCCACACCTTCAACAAAAATTTTTGAGATGCTGTGCAGTATAACTCTATAACTGTTCTTAAGAAATCTGCTAGTAGCAGGCTGACTGGTGTTACTCAACTAAATTTCCCCAACTGAGTGAGAGGATACAAAAATTCATTTTGAAATATTTTCATATCTAAATGTTGAGATGATACCAATTTCTCATGGGGTTAGGCCATTCCCTGTTCAATACCACTTCTAAAAAAGGTTAATAAATTCAGTAAATGTCATAAATGTCTTGTTGATGTTCCTTGTTTTCATCTTCCAGAAGCTTGTGGCATCCAGTCGGGAAATATAAACAGCACCATGTGGCAATGGAAACATTCATATCCTGCACCTCACAAATTTTGAATTTTCCGCTTCACCAGTGTGTTTGGACTGTTGACTAACCCATCCATAAACTGTGAAAGTGTTTTACACACATGATTTAAGCCTTGAAATCTATAGACTTTCTTCCTACTCGTCATAACATTTAAACTGAGCCTAGTATTATGTGTGCACGCGTGTTATTTACTTACCCAAAGTGGATTGAGGCAAATACCCACACTCTTTGCCAAACTCAGGTCTTGGCTAGTGTTAATGGATTCATGCATATGTTAGCTCAGATGAAGGCCATATAATTTCATAAGGAGATGACCGCATGAACGTAAGTATGATTGAAATCCTAGATTATGCTTACAGAGTGCTGCCAAAGAAAAGTCTTCAGGAAGAATGAAATAATTAATCAAGATTGTACTATTAACAACCCACATATATTCCACTTTCAGTGCTCAGATATTCCCCTTTAGGACTTTCTGTACCCAGGCTTGTCATGCAGCACTTAGGAGAAAAAACAAAAAAAGCACATGCTTCTAGATTTAACAATTTGTGACTTACATAAAGACACACTGATAGGTGGATGTCTGGAATCATTAAATTAACTGGACACTGTTTTGTAGGAAGTGGTAGCTGGTCTTAAATAGCTGCTTTGAAAAAAGGTCTCTGTGCTGCTTTTGCTAGCAAGCAGCTAATACATTACTGTAGACAGGAACCATGCTTACATTAACATATTAGGCAAGATACAGCTCTACCAGCGGTTGCCGTATTTGTATTTGTTTATGTTATAATAAATTACTATTTAGTTCAAGATAAAACTGAACACCAAAGCCCCTTTATGAGTCTATCTATTTGACATTGGCAGGCAACCCTCAAGTAGCTGCATAGTATCTCCACGGAAGGCAACCAGTGACCTGGAAACTCCTAGTGAAGAACCTCATGTCAATATTTTCACAGCAATACTAACTGAGGCAAAACAAAAGATAGATGATTCTTTGAAAACCAAATATAGAGATCATGGAGAGAAAAGAGTATACAGGGAAATGCTTCTTTCATTAAACTTCTCCAAGTCAGAATCGGTAGCCAACTTGAATTTACTTGTCACTGTTCCATTTTACCCTTGCGCCCTGGCAACAAAATCATCTACCATGGCACAAAGCCTCACTTGGCAGGTGAAATGGTGAAGAGGCCACTCTGCCTAGAATGAATTTACAGGCCTTAAATCAGGGACAGAGGCAAAATTTGGTTACAATGTGTAAAAAGGTCATTAGAACTTGCAGCCCATGTTAATTTTCCTAAATGAATATTAACTTTTAACCAAGAAAAAAAATAATCTTAACAAAATATTCCTCGTGCAAAAAGAAATAATAGTCCTTTGCTCTTAAATGTTGTGTGCCAAATATATAGAAGCACTTAGTGTCACATCATCAAAAGTATTTAGAAGACCAGCTCTCACTGTGATTTTAAATTAGAGTCAAACTTTCCTTAGAATTGTCAGCAACTGCTCATTTTTAAATGTGAACTTTTGTTACATGGTTTTGTAATGAATTCTGTGGAATGTATATAGATGACAAGTAACAGCTGTTCTAAAAATATGCCCTGATTTTCTCCCTGTCCAAAGAATAATTTCATACCATCTTCAAATATTTAAAATTATTGCTGCTTTCTAAAAAAGGAGGAGAAAAAAAAAAAAAGCAACCTGTCACAACAAATTAGGAATGCCACATAATTTGGACTGAATGTTTCTGATGTGCTGTATATGCCCTACACATCACCACTATGTGTAAGTGTAAAATAAAGTCTCACATTTCAGGACAACCTTTTATTTTAAAGATTTTTTATTTATACAGTCAGACTCCCAGTCCTGTTCCTCATTTGTGACACTCCAACAATCCCCTACAACTATGTGAGAATCTTAGTTTAATTCTTGAAGGTATTTCTAAAGGCTGTGGAGAAAGGTTTAAGATTTTGAGCCAATCTTAAATCAAACCCAGAAACCTGAGGAAAAGAATACAAAATATTGTATCTATAAGTTTTCCTTTTTGTTAAAGCCAAAACCCAACACTATGCCACTTTCAATGGAACCAGAAAAGTCACTGCACACCTCTTGACCAAGGTTTTATTATTACATTCATCTGTCTGCATAATAAGGACCAGCCCAAATTGTCGTATCACAAGTACACCATATACAACCAAGCCCATTCTCAGACATGGGCTTAATAAAACCTTCAAATCGTTAAGAAATGATGCTATACTCTGTGCAGTTCTTAGCACAGATGCCGGTGAATCAGTGTCTCCCACCTGACTCTAAACATCCTCTCTTAGGTCACATATCTGCAGGGCTTTCTTGGAAGGAAAAGTTGTTGCTTGCCACCAGAGGATATAAGACTAAGCTCAGGCTTCCTATGAAATAGTAAGGACAAGGTCAACATAGCAGAGCATAGCAGGGTCAAGGAGCATTCTGGAGCTGATGGCTGTTGTCTAGGGATGAGAAGAGAACAGCATGGTGGCTAAGATCAGAGGTCTTTGACCTCTTACAACGGTGAATAGCAGATGACTGAAGAAGACTATCAAGACACTACAAATTGTAGTTTAGGTATATGCTGGGCCAGAAGTAGATCTGGTGTTTAATAGCCTTGGCTTTTCCTGGTTTAGTTTTCTTTTATTATGATGATTTTTACAATATATTTATGTAATCACTTTTGAAACTACGCAGACTCTTGATACACTTGATATTCTGTGGCAAGAAAGTTCAGTTTAACCCTGTGAAAGAAACATCTACATCTGTTTATTTAGAATCAGATTATGCCAGTGTGTTGATGACAGGGAGTGGGCAGTCATTACCTGTTATCTATTCACCTGTCTTGTGGCACCAAAGACTGCAAAAATCCTTCTGACTCATCTTTTTCTTTTTGAAATACAGTCATCTTTTAAATATTTCCTTGTGTGAAGACAACTGCATAACTTTGGTCATCTTTGTCACTCCTCTTCTACACTTTTGTCATTCTATTATATTCTTTTTGTGATGGGAGTCAGGATTGCAAGCAATTCCCAAACCAGAAAGGTGTCATGTGGGTTAGTGCAGTGACAGTGTGATGTTTTTCTTGATTTCCTAACATTCCTTTTTCTTTTCAAATTGTTGTTTTCCCTTCAAATATCGTGAGTATTGGTGATTGCTCTCAAAAATTCTGTTAAAAAAAGGCAAAAATATCATGATAATTTCTGTAATTACTTGACAATGTTATAAACCCACCTTGAGATCATGAAAATTACAACTACTATAGCCTGCTGACTCTACACTGTAGGTGGATTTTAGCATTTCTATGTACTCCTGAATGATCTTCTGAAAGATTGTCATCATTTCCTGAAGTGTCTGTTAGCATTATGCTAAATTACACATTATAATTATAGTTTGCTCTTGCCTGGTCCCAAATTGGCTATTAATGTTTAAGGTATGATTGTTACCTTGTTTTTGAAAAAGTAAAAATACTTGTGGTGGCTGAATATATTTGTAGTTGATTTTAAAGGCATTTGTACTTTGATATCTGAATGGCATACCCACTGATGAGGTCTAAGGATGACATAAAGAATGACTTGTCTTAAATAAGATCCATAATTTCACTATCAATTTATGAGTAGAAATGTTTCTTGCAAGATTCATTTTAAGTATGCCAGAAACAGTCAGCATAAAAAAAACCCCAAAAAGCTGTCTTTATCAAGTGGAAACAGGTATCCTCTGATTACGATTTCTACATTTGATTGCTAATCTAGTCTAAAGATTTCCTACAGCACTGGGAAATACTCTCAGTGGGTAGGGCCTAACACAGCTTCCCTGAGGACAAAATAATTGCCTGTCACTGAAGATTCGTTACATTGCTGATGCATACCAAAAGCTGACCTGAATTATCTGCCTCTCTATTGTGTCTTGTATTTGTAACTCTTTCTACATTTCTTATCAGTAATTGCAGTGCATGCAAAGGATGCCCTGATGCAGGCACAGAACTGTAAACAGAACCGTAGTCAGAAATAAGGCTTGCATGTGGAAGAACAGCTGGTACAGACGGCGGCTCTGGGTACAGATGGCGGCTCTGCAGATAGCACCGCAAACACAACATCCATCTGGGAGCAGAGCTGGATGAATGTAGCATAATGGGATTTCTGAATATTTCTGTGAAACCTGCTGAGTTTCACGCTAGTGTCACTGAGGGCCCCATACCCCTTTGTTCACTGAAGAGGAAAACTGGAAGGTTTTTCACTGTTCATGTAAAAGGCCTGCACATTTGCAATAGTTCAGGGATAATCCAAAGGAAATAATGGGGCCTTCCTCTACGAACACATATAGAATGATTTGCTGATCACATGATATGCTATGAATATAAAATACTCATTCATCGTCAGTCACAGACAATTTACTTGTCTAAACTGATGGTACCAGCAGTTCCCTAAATAATTATGAATAGTAAATGTACAATAATAGTTGTGGTTTGAGAAGAGATTATTCATGCACAGATGTAGTAACTATATCTAGTAATTGGGTGAAAGTTCAAATTCAGTTCATTCTCAGATTGATTATGCCTGGCTTTGGAGCCTATGAAGTTGAAGACCACAACTCCTACATAGACCTCATAACCACAACTTTGTAGTCAACTGTAATAAAAGCCTACAGAGGACAAATCTTCAGAAAAATCAAATTCTCCCTGTTTGATGGGTACTCTATGTCATTAGGCTGACTCACCTTTGAGCACTCTGCAAGGACATATTATGTATTTTCATTAATACCTGACACTTTTTCCCATCACAGTCTCCTAGGCAAGGTAGAAACATACCATGGACAAGAACACCAGTAGGTGGAAAACAGTGTTAAAAGAGTGGTTACCATGAGCCTGTGCTCCTGGGTGTGGTAACAGTCAAGACTTTTGTTCGTTGTTTTGGAAGTGCAATAATCATATTCTTTTTCACTTTTGAATGAAATGGAGGAGTGGAGGTCATGGAGGACATGAGCAACACAGTATCTTGAGACAGCACTTTCTTAAACCATGTCTCTATATTCCATAGCTTTGTTCAGATCTAGACATTACTGCTTAGCAGCACCTTCCTGGAAATTATTTCCATTCAAATAATATTCAGTTTGGTTTGAAAGAGATTTTATTCAACAGAGATGAATACAGACTAGGAAACTGGCCAACTGACTGCAAGTTCTGCAAGACACTATGCAGATGATCGTGGTTCATAAAGTAGACGTGTCAACAGTGATGCTTATTCTGAAAAAAAAAAGCAAAGCATTTCACTGGATGTGTAAGCAAGAGACATACAAGACATGAAGTAATCCTCTGGCTTTACTCAACTGTACTTCAAGGGCCAGCTTTAACTCCCACTTTTAAAAAAGGTGCTGAACAGCTGAGACAGCATCCACACAGCAAAAGTTGCCAGAAGTTTAGAAAAAGTAACCTTCAAAGAGGGAAACAAGGTTATTCAGTGTACCAAACAAAAAACCAAAGAGAAAGACATAGTAAGTATACTAACACATAAGAAGCAGCTACAAAGAGGAAGGAAATAAACTCTTTCTGCAATAGGCAAAGAAGTTATAGGCTTGAATTGCAGCAAGTGCAGCTGAGGTTGGGCTAGGAAAAGCTTTCTAATAGTAAAGATGACGAAGTATGGAAAAGGAATGTTACATCTGGACGATGAAATAGATTAGTTCTTACTTGAACCTATTTTCTGTGATCTTACACTCCTTTTGTAGAAGCAAACCAACCTATTCCTTTTGTTAATGTAAAATAAAAAAACAAACCCCGTTGTTTTTCAAAACACATGGAAACATGTATATTGATGTTAATGGAGTAACATGATGTCAGTGATGTTTTTCAACTCTATTCTAGGTATATTGACTCTAAGACAACCTGCTCATCCTGATGATTAGCACAGTGGAACAAGTTTAAATCTGATGGCAGTTTACTTTCTTAACATAAAGGGATCCAGTTTAGTGTATATTCGATCTAAAATTGACAGTGAGAGCAGGAGTACTTTGACTTTCTTAATTTAAAAAAATCATTGCTACTTCCATGTGGACAAGCCCACCCATTCATTGTTCTTTGGGTTAACCCACCCATCTATTCTCCTTCCTGATCCCATTTGTTTTATTTTAACTTCCTTATCTTCTGTATTTCCTTCTTGAATTCTAATACTTATTTTAAACTATAAAAGCTATAAGATCTGCCAGTAACTTAAAATTCAAAACTAGAGATTACAGGTGATTATAATGTTATCTGATTTGTTATCTAACTGTTGGCAAGTACTCTATAGTTACTAGTGAAAACTTCAGTAACTGATTTTATTAAGCCTATAATAAATGAAATCATTAAGCTTAAAATGAAAACATTAAAATTTTTACATTAAAGAATGAATTACTATTGATATTTTAATAAGATGTAAAATAAAACTGAACCTTCCACAATGAAATGCCTTTTAATTATTACATAGAAACAATTGGTTAT
The DNA here is from genome assembly GCF_000687185.1 of Egretta garzetta. Lineage (NCBI taxonomy): Eukaryota > Metazoa > Chordata > Aves > Pelecaniformes > Ardeidae > Egretta > Egretta garzetta. The sequence goes on along the minus strand of NW_009260596.1, from coordinate 3,293,389 downwards.
GCACATGCTCATATATTTCTAAATGCAGTAAATGCAAAATAATGCAACAAAATACCAGGTTAAATGCCATTGTTGTTAACTGGATCATTGCATATAAAAATAACAAAATACACATTCCCCAGATTTTAGTTTCATGAGCATACTCCATCTCCTGCGGCTTGAAGACTAACAGTTCCAACTGAGCCACCTTAACTGAATCAACTGCATTGTGTTACTGCACTTAGAGTGCGCCATGCCTCTCGGGAGTGAACTATTCTGATACATGCAAACACATTTTATTCAGCACCTGTAATGTGCTAAGATCATGCATGTCGACAGCTTTGATGGCTTATCTAGCAAGCAATAGATTGATTGCTTGCAATCATTCTTTTTACCCTAAGATAAATACTAGTTATGTTAACTTGTGCATCACAGGCTGGAGCTATAGACAATGTTATATTTATGGCTAACAAAATTCAATATACATTCACTGAGCTGAAAAAAAAAATTTCATTATTGTAGGACATCAACCAGTGAACACTGAGATGCAGGTGATGTGAAACCTCTTGCAAAGAAAGTTCTGAACTTGCTTGGGACACTGTCATTACAGCTATCATCACCATCAGAGGCTTACCAAAACACTGTGGACCCCAACAGACACCTTTTCTCTATTCGTTGGTCAAAGAAAGAGTTCTCTCTTCCTTTTGGTGACAACAGATTGCTATTTTGGACAATAATAAACAATATCAGCATCTTTTAAAGGAAATATCAGCACTGCATGAACAAAGCCAACTGACTGTGATTTAATAACAGTTTTTAAAAGAACACCCATGTATATCTGTGGAAGGCACTGAGTTTTAAACTTAACGTGTGAATCTACTTTTTCTACCATGTAAGCCTTCTGTCCTTTGAATCAGCATAGATAATATGTAGTGCATTGCATTCCTTATGGTCTTCTATATCTCTCATAGTTTCTGAGGAACAATTTACTCTAAATATAGGAAAATTCCATCAACAACATAATTTAAGAATGATTAGGAAATTGTTGGATTTTCTAATGGCAACCACTATCTTTTTTGTTACTGACAGTCATATTGTCTTAAATTGATCACAGGGTGTTCCTTACATGAATATAATGGGTGTGCAACATAATTTTAAAATAATGCCACTAGAATCCCTCCGCACGGCTTCAATTGGTCTTGGTTGCTGTTGCACTCCAGGGCTACATTGCCACCTCACACACAGATTAATGTTTTAATATGGGTCTTCTCAGACATGATTTCACAGAGGACTTGCAGTGCTACTGTGGACTAACTATAGATATATGTCTTTCTGAGTCATCAAATTAGTGTAGGAGTTTGAAAAGGGACTTGTGAATTTTGGGCCAGGATTCTACCTACGTGATCTTGGAAAGGATGGAATTTGGAGAAAAACGAGAGAAATGAGGTAGGGAGAAGAGACGGGGGTCGGAAGATTGCAAATCATGATAAAGGAATCGCTAGATGGTAGTCTACTAAGATGGAAAAAAGAATAGCTTGAAATACTGTGCAAGAATAAATAAATAATACTGTAATGACTTACAGATAGCTACCAAGACCCATGGTAATTCAATAAGGGAAAACAGATAGATTGTCTTTTATCTCTCTGTACACCTTTATCCAAAATGTGAGTGTGCCATGCAAACTTCATTGCTAATATTTTTTATTAATTATTGCATATATATGATGTGCTATTAAAAACAATATGCAAATTGATATTGTGCAATTTCAGAACTTTTGTTGGAGGAAGTATCTGACGTGTGTAAGACCCATGTCTGAATTATTAAGTTCGATTTTCCTTATTTGACTATTCTAAATTAATCTAGAGCCTCCTGTTTTCACAGGAGCAGAGCTTTTGTCAAAATTTATCCTATCTTTTCTTCTTCTCAAAACTTGTAAATCCTTTAGGACCAGAAAACACAGGTGTCCTTATCCTTGACTTGTTTGATTGGGTACAGAATATACTGAGTAGCTTTTAATTTAATGAGTGTTATTCCCCTGTTTCTTTCAAAATTTCTGAAGCCCATCTCTCAGACTCCATGTCTTGAAAAAGTATTTTCTAAGCAGTGCCAACCTGTCCCACTTTACTAAAGCCGGTGATTTTCTTAATTTTTGTACAGCAGCTTCTGGGACTTTGATGAAGCTTAACTTCTCCCACTTTCTATTTACAATCACCATAGTGGAATAAACTTACTGCTCTGCTATACTGAAATTTTATTTGCTGTTCCACCATCTTTGTGAAAAGCAAGACCCTAAATGATTAATTTGACTGTAGTACAGCAAGTTTTTCAATTTTAACAGTGGTATTACTTGTGGGACAGGCAATATTATTGCTTTATAAAACTGCTAATTTATTAAATATTTTCATGTGTTATAAGAACATGCATTCTTAGGCAAACAGTAATATAGAAACATTAATTTTAATATAACTTTGATTTGTAAGATTTGTGCCAATACATACACATAATTCAGTTTGTCAAAAAGTCCTTTCACTCTTTCATTAAGCAGTCATATCAAATCTGAAATGCACATAAAGCACAAATGTTGCTGTACTTTATAGTTACTTTCCATTTTAATTATGCTCTATTTAGTTCACAAAAATGTCCTTAAATCATAAGTTAAGCAACAAGTGATGACAAACAACAAGCCAAATATCACTGCTTATGGAGGAGAAAGACCTTTATGATCCTACCATATACCTCTAGCCAAAGGGTTTACTGTTGGACGGGAATTCCATTTGTGGTGTGCTCTTCACAGTTGTCCCTCAAAGCTGTCAGAAGAGGCTGATAAGAGAGAAAAAACATAAGGAAGAGGACATGTACTTGTTTTCCACTGACATGGAGAGCATAAGGGTCCTGGAAAAGTTTCTGGACTTCTTCACTGTTTGTCAAAGTC
>NW_009260596.1:3198693-3290439 GCF_000687185.1 Egretta garzetta | reverse complement strand
AGAGAAAAAGGAGATAACAAAGAGTCTGTTTTGAAATCTTTGCAAGTTGATCTTGATTATTTTATTACACAGAAGCCAGAGGGCATCTGGGATATTTGTAAAGAACTGTTTTTCCATAGAATCTTCTTTTGGAATAAAAAAACAAAAAAAAGGTGATGATATGCAGAACTTCTAATTATCTCATGGGAGCACTGTTAGGAACATCCCATAACTCAAGAGAATACGACTAACAGTAAAAAAATAAAAAGATGAGGTTAGCAAGTGATTGCCTTTTCAGTGGAACTGACTCACAAAGGTATTATTTCTCAGAAGTGCCCATATCCTATTTCAAAAATGATTGAGGTTCTTGGGAGCCAGAATCTTGCTTCACGTCAAAACTAACTCTCTTTACAGCTTGTGAAAATGTTATTCTTTATGTTTGTAGCATATTGCTACCCCTTTCCACGAGACTAGCTCCTCAAAATGAATTTCTTTGTGTTCTTTCTGTGTGGGGCAACTTGATAGTGGGGCCAGGTATTTCTTTGCACAAATTCTTTGTAAATAAAAAGGATTTACGTCAAAGTCTGATTCCTCCGAATGCAGCAGAAATCAAACAAGAAGGGAATGTGTTTACTCCCTACTCCAGTATTTTATAATACATATAATTCAAAGACTCTGTCTGAGATTCATTTCAGGTCATGTTTTAAGGTCTTTTTTGGCTGTCCACTGTTTTATGCTGTCTCTGCTGTTTCTCTCAGGCACAGAAACACACTGCTGCAATCCAATCTGTATCTCACCCCACCTCTGTTAGCACAACTTCAGCATCTCCTCATGGCCCATTGCTTAAGTTCTGCTACATACAATCATACATAATCTGTTTTGGCAATCCAATCGTATTGTTTTGGATTACTATTCCAGGGAAAATACAATTTTCTAATTTCTCTGAATGAAAGGTTGCCAAACCCAGTTTTCATTACATTTACTCATACCTTAACTGTGGTTTTTATGTATTAATGGTAAGCCTTCTCAACTAAAAAATTCTGAGGAATTGATCTATTTTTAACATTTAGTCACTGTGGTCAGAAATAGAGAGGACTGATTGATTGCAAATACCCAACATATTATTTTTTGAAGGTCCTCGGTTACACATCCCATTAGTGATAGCTCAACCTGCTGGTTGACTGAAATAGTCTACTTTATCTTCCTGAAATGTTGGCAGCCAGTGCACAGTGAAAGACGGTGAGAGGGATCCCAGCCATACTGGAAGTCTGTACAGTTCTACTGAAGCAAATGAAGAAGTCTGAATTTCTGAAAAGGCAGAACAGGGCTGAGGCTTTTGTATTTCCCTAAGAGGGTAAGTGATATTCACCCCCAGAAGCGCAAGGCATGTTAGGGACTTCCCTATTGATCATGGTGATGGTATAAAGCCTGACACAACTACTCCTGAAGCATCTCAGGAGTTTCAAACATGAAAATGACCAAGTTGGGTAAAAGTATGTGTTCACTAGAATGTTACCAAAAAACCCAACACCAAAAAAACCAACACAAAAAATTTGCTTTACAGTCAATACGAGCAAAAATCAAATCTTAACTAATATGGAAATAAATTGACCTTGAAAGAACTTATTGGATCACACACTGAGAAAAGATCACACATATATGTAGTGAATGTTACACTTACCTTTAGGCTTAAACTCCATTTAAGCAATTACTTCAGAAGTGGTGCCTCTAAGTAGGTAATTTATATGTGTCAAATGTATCTGTCTCTGGCTTAGTATAATCAAAAGTATGATTTTTCAAGTCAAAGTAGAAATAACTACAGAACACACATAATAAGAGAATATGAGGAAGAGTAGAATTGCCAAATGTAGATTTTATACCTGTTCTTTCTTCATTTGACTTGGGTTTAGGAAAAGCTAATGTTTATTTTCAGATTATTTCCTAGGGAGACTTGAGCAAATATAAAGCCACATTCTTTTCCTGGTGCAACTGCTCAAATTCACATCAAAATTAACAGATTCTGTTTATAGCAGCAGATAATTGAACCCCAAATATTTGCTCAAAATCAGTGCATGTCGTGAGTGGTTCACAACATATCTTATTCTACTGCAGCGAATCTGCTGTGAGTCAGTAAGCCTTATCCTGTGAATGACTCCCACAAAAGTTATTCTCTCTTTTTGAAAAGGTGACCTTTTTCAGACTGTTCCTCATCTTGCTGGCAAGAAATGTACAAATTCCAGCTCATTAAGTCTTCCATAGTGCACATGGATCATCCTGGAATTTATTCCTTCTGCCAAGGAATACTACTTCAGAAGGATAACTTCCACTGTGCTGCTCCAGCTATAATAAGTCATCCACAAAACTGGGGTTTTACTCCAGTTCTGTCAGAATCCTCCAGCTCCTCCTCTAACAGCACCTTTTTTAAACCATAGTGCTTATGAAAGGATTATGCAGCAAATAGAGTTTCCAAGAGATGTATGTGGTGGTATTAATAATCAGGACCCAACTCATTCCCAGTTATGAAGTCTCTCCAATATTTTTAATTTACATTTAAATCTTGCAAGAACTTGTTGTTTAAAAAAAAGATGTGAGGCAATTAATATTTTAATTCACCATGAACTAATTGCCTTAAAAAGTCATGATGGGAATCGATATTTCATATACTTAAGATACATATGCTATGTTAAGCATTAAGTGCATGTTGCTAGCTTGGTGTTAGTCTTGCCTGGAAGACTGCCAGTGAAGCTGAAACTAGCATTTTGACACACTCAAAATCACAGGAAACCTTTAAATGAATAATTATTTCTACAGAATTGTTTATATTCAGAAGTTTTAACCAAATCTAATGCTTGTTTTAAGTAGGACCACATGTGTTTTAGTGTGCTGTTAAATTGCATATAAATCATAATTTACCTTTGCTGCATATCCTAATACAATCTGTTAAGGAAATAGTCCTTTTAATAACAAGACTTCAGGAAACAGAGAGCTCAATCAAACATAAAAAGACAATAAGATTACTGTTAATACACTTTTAAACTTTTATTAACTCATTCCAATTAGCACACAGAGCTGAAGAGTCAGTGACCATTTTCCTGCAAGCCCCCTTTATGGACTGACAGATTTTTCATCCCAGAAAACAAACCCTGGGCCAGAAATGTCCCATCTCACTCCCTGATCTCCTGAGGAGCGGGGCTGCGCCCTGAGCATGCCACTCTGGGCAGCTGCCGGTACAGTGAGGTAGGAGGCACCAAGCACCATGAGGCTCATTTGAACAGACGTGTTTTACTTTGCAGTTGGGCAGCTGTAGACAATTTGCATGGTTGAATCACGTGGAGGTAACTCAGTAAGCTTCTATAATTCAACATCACTGTCTGAATTACCACTCTGTCCTTCTGCCTTTATCCACACTGTTGGTGTCTATGGAAAATTTGTTTACTTATTCCATGTCCATCCCCGCATCAATCTTCATCAAATGTCTCAACTTCCCAGAGAACTTTGACGTTCACAGCCAATATTTTTCTAATTAAAAGAAATATTTTTAAAAGGAAAAATGGATGTCATTCCAATATTTATCTGTGGTTCAAAACATTCAAAAAAGTATAAAATACAAAACTCAGAAGTTAAATGGACACTTTCATGGCTTTCAAAAATTACAGAATTTTAGTACTTTGAAAATATTTAATAAACCTTTTTTTATTTTGAAGACAACTTTCAATAAAACATCCGTTAGTATAATCAGTGAAGCACTAAGATGATAGAGGTATATAGTGTGATGAGGCTATTCTTATTTGGTCTTAAAGTTGAAAAAAGGCATCGTATCTGACGATTCAAAGAATTTTAACCTTCACACTGAGCTCACATTGTTCACCCCTTAACAGTTATAAACAATTGAAAGCTTACAGTCAAAATATTGATTTGTTTTACTAGAACAGGTTTATAATATCCTACTGGCAAGCAGGAGACTGTTAAAAATTTAAACGATGGATCGATGTGGAAAAATACTGATAATCTGAAACAATCAGACCTCTGGCATCTGTAAAACTGAGGAACAAATTTCCTTTTAGGACTGATGGTGATTCTCACTTCTGGTCTCTGGCCAGTGCCAAACTGGTGCCAGTGCCAAACAAGTGATGTCTCTGAGGATTCCTCAGAGCTTCCACACAAACTCTGTGCATTTATTTCCAACTTTCAGAAAGTTTGGTCTGATCTTTCATGCTAGCAATGTCCATGGGTGGAAGGAAGCTGCTGTTTTTCACAGGCGTTCTTTAGATTCGGGAGTACAAGCTGGTTCTCACCATATTTTAGTCTTCCACTTTCTTTTCTTTCTCATTTCAAGTAACTTGGTTAAATCATTGATAGCTCACAGGAAACCTTGAGGTTTGTTTCAGAAGAGCAATCATTTTTCTAATCTCCCTCTGATTTATTAGTCTGACTGGTTGATGGCTGCTGAATAGTCAGCAAGCACACAGATCAGTATCTTGCTAACAAAATAAAAACAAAAAAAAAGAGACACTTTTGACATCTGAGGAAGGCATATGCACATTTTTACAGCTCTTTTTTTTAATGTACCTGCACAACTCGGGGACTTTGAACTTCCTTCCCGGAAAAGGATGTATTCATTAAATGTACCCTGAGACATCTTTAAACATAGAGCACATATTGAACAAGGTAACGCTTTGTTCTGGCTTCCAGTGTGCTCCTCCCATATTTCGCTGAAGAGTTTTTTATTTAGTCAGTGTTGGCTCTACAAGGCACATTTGGCTGGTGGCATCCTCAGTATTTCTCTCTGTCTTCTAAACAATAAAGCTCCAAAAGCATTATAGATTGCAGTTAGGTTGGAAATTAGGACTTAACAGAGTCAATTTCCAGCTTTCTATTATTAGAATGACTATCACTGAGCTGCATATTTTGAATTTGCTTGTTTAAAATACACCCCATTTTGCAGCTAGACATCCTGGCTAGCAACTGAGAGCATTTAAGAGCATTTCACAGGACTCTCCATGACACACCAGCCCCTCATGGTGCCTCCCCCTGGGCTTCTGTGGCCTCCACACCACACACTGGCCCCCAGGACAACCCCAGGCCCATCAGCCCTCATACTGCCACAGGGACACCCCACACACCCTGTTGTGTGTCCACATGAGGCACTCCGGTTAATCAAGGGACAAGGCTGTGGCCGCTGGGTGTAGGCAGCATCTAGTACTGGGGACTGTCCAGGAAAACTAAATCCTAAGGAAGCCTGTGGTTAGCTGAAATATTACAGCATTCTACAAAGATGTTTGGAGGAGGGCAACTGCTTCTTCAACTGACAGACTTCAGACGTTAATGTTTGGCTCTGTAACACCCTCCGCAGTCTCAAGGAACAGCTCCAGCAAACTCTTACAGCTGAACAAGGTGTCATATGGACTCCAGGAACCTTGTCTTTATAACACCAGCTACCTTCATATCCATGACAAACAGAAAAAGCTGATCATGTCTGTTTGTGCAATCAAAAGGGTAGATAAGACCAAAAGCACATAGAAAAACAACAAAATAAAATTAAGCTTTGGTTAAAAATTAAATAGCTACATATATATATACCAGGTAAAAACATGCAAACAAATACATATATTGTATGATAAAAGCTCTAGGTAAGAAGAAAAAACTTAGAGTTTAAAAAATAACCAAGGCATGTCTAAGTGTAGAAGTTGCTTCTATATCACAGGACACTCTTCCAGCTTTAACTTCTTCATGGCTGATCCCTTCACCTCATCTCAGGCCATACACTTGAGGAGAACATCTTTACCTTGGTTTTATCTGAATGAATATTGACAGAAGTCACTTGCTACCATTTTGTCATAAGGGGTATTTGAAAAAAAAAAGGAATATGTTTAAAAAGTTAGGCAGAAGCTTTCAGGTTGTAGTGAAGAGAAGAGAAACATATGAATATGGTTACCATTATCCAACACCATTTAAACAGCAAAAAGCTACAAAAATTGTTTCCAGTGAATGCTTGCACATTTTTATAAATTTATTTACTGAAGACCAGAAGTAAGTAATTTTCTCCTCAGGGCTATTACACAAACAGCAAGAATATCTAAGTGAACTGAAAAAACTAGTTATAAATCATCTACTCAGTTTTTACTCTCCCATACTGGCAAGTAGAGCTCTGAACTACTGGATTTAGGCTTCCTTTCCTCTTAGTGGACTACAAAAAACCCTCAGGTTAAGTGGCAGAGCAGATCTTCATCCAACATGAAGCTTGAACATGTAATCACAGCAGGAAAAATGACTGCTACTACAGCAGGTTGAGTTTTTTCCTTTTTACAAAATTTTTTGGAAATGCTGAATTCTCAAATCTGAAACTTTTGTGCAGGAACATACAAGTATAACTGATGAATAACATGGAAGTGACAGGCACAAGAAAAAATGTAAGCAGGTGGTAGGTTTGCAGACCTGGAAGGTGATCATCTGAGATGTGATGTTTTTAGGACATTGAAAGTAAGAACTGGCTCACACTGTTGCCCCTCTCCTGGGCAAAGAACAAAGCTCCACTTTTTTCCCAAAGGTTGGCATATTTCTCATCTTTGGAGGTGCTCCCCGAATTCTGAAAAGTAGTTGCCATTTCCTGACTGTTAAAAAGGAGGAAATAGCTGTTCCTTAACTCTTTTTGTTCCTGCTTGGATGAGTAGCCCTTATACTTATCTCTTTACCATGTGCAACTTTTCTGGAAACCTTTGTTCATTTTTAGATACTATTATTTTCCAGAATGTCCTTTTTAGAAGAATATATTTTCTTTCTTATGTATTCACTGCATAATAAACTTTTGCTGTTCAAAGAGGGTTTTTTCCTTAACAGAGAACAATTTTCTATATAAATTCTGAGTAATAAAGAGCTTTAAAAGTAAAGTTTAGGGATTATGAAATTGTTATAAAAACATGATAAAGTTTACTTTCCTGTTGTTGGCTGAAAGATGCTTTGGAACATTTTTATTCACTTGTTCTCTCAGTAAATCTGGTGTTACAGGAAGACAATTCCTGTTTTCTCCACTTTCGGTTTGGCTTCTCTGATTTGGGTTAATGTATTTTGATTAAATGAGAAAAGATGATGACTGTGCTTGCAGGTATTTTCCAATTTGTTAAAGTGATATACTGAACAGCAGTGTAGTCTTCATTCTCAGTCTATAGACCAGATGTAGCAAACAGAAATATGCACTTTTTTCTGTACTGTTGTTTCTGGCTATATAACTTCATATAGTCATATGATTAGTCAACTTCATATGATTATCCAGTTTGCGACACGACCAAGACATCATCAAGCAGAATAGATCACAGCAATATAGTAATTAATACATAGGTAATTTAGATGATATATGATATAGCATGACAAGGACAGAAAGAATGCCTCTAGGTGGCATAACATGATGACTTTTCCTAGCATGCAAAGCCAGTTGGTAGGAACCAGAAGCTCTGACCTTGCAAAGAAGCATTTAGACATAAGTGAAACACTGACTTAATGCAATACAATTAATATTATTTTCCAAAGTTGCTCAGTGTAAGATAATTCTTTAGTTTATGAATGTTTCTGTAACTGAAATTCCAGAATTGTCAACAGATGTCAATAGTCAAAAGCAAGGAAATTCACAGGATAAAATAATTTAAAAATTGTAATACAGGGAAGACTTTGTGGACCATGGCATGTTATATTCATTCCATACCATAACTAAAATATGGTAGAGAAAATATCTGGTAGACAAATTATGTATGGATTCCTGAATTTTTTTTTGCTGAGGTTGGGTATATGAGTGATAGCTACTGGGAATGGCTGCTATGGTCTGTGTCACTTAGCAAGCTGCCTGTACAAATGGTGTGTCCCCCTGTCCCAGCCATTCATTTTGATGCTGTCAAGGTTTGTAGTTTCTTCCAAAGAAACCGTCCAAGAATCAGACAGACTTCTCCTCCTGTGTCCTCTCTGTATTTTCTATGCATAATGCAGAATTCCCATGTACTCACCTATGAGAGTCCTCACTATGTAGTTACTTTTCTAGGCTTTTTTTAAGGTGTCCACAGTATTCCCACAGTCTGTGTTGGCCACAAGCCATGTGTTTTTCTTAGTGTTATTTTCCCCTCCAGCAGGTTTTATTAGATTGGGCTAACCTTAGTTACACAACTTCCAATTCGAATCTGGCTCACATTTAGGTGCTTTAGAAAGAGGGTAAAGTTCTTACATAGCGATCTGCAAAATTTCATTTAACTGTAGTCTCCATTGAAGTACAAGGTTAACAGTACTTCACTGGCTCTAGCATTGAAATTTTTTAACTGAAATCAAGTACTTGCAATTTAAAAGCAGAGAATTTTCGGTTATCTATCATTTTAAGTAAGAGATCTGAACTCTGTTTTGAGAGTTTTTGAGGCAGAGCTGGATGACTATTCACAAAAGAGAATGTGAATGTCATAAAACATGATATCCCACTCAGAATAGAATTAAAGTCCCATGTTCTTCTTCCCTATACCAAAATGTGTCATTTCTTGAGCTACCATATATCCTATAATTTTTATGTACTTCATAACGGCACTTAGTAGCTGCTTCTGATGCTTCTGCTGTCCCTGCATATACTGTGTAGGAAACATCTACAGGAAATGCTCTTGAATTCAAAGTCAAAATAATTTATCTGAGAGCAGTTCAATATGTATATAAAAGTTTACCGATCGACTGTTAGACCACAATATTGAAAGTGACTTTGAGTGAAGGAAGACCTTTGACAGTTCTTTGAGAGCCCATTTCTTAGGGATTTCATCATGAAACCTGAGCAACTTGAGTGTTCCCCTAGTGACTGCAGTAAAAATCTATTCCCTGGCAGTGATTTTAATATGGTTTCAGTTCATCAGGCTGGTGTTTGTATTGAAAAACAAGTTATTATTTTCCACTTGTCATCCACTTTTTTTTTCTCACATTTTTCATTCTAATTTTCTAAACTATTCTTATCTCATTATCAGAATTTAGTGAGTATGCTAAAATTGATCATTTTTTTGCCCACACTTACTAGAATCCATATCTCCAAGTACTTAAATTGGCTTGACTCCCTCATACATCATGCCTATTAAATTGTCCTTTCCAAATGCATCCAAATATATAATTATCTTCAACACATATACACTCAACAAATATTTTAGTACAGCCATCAGATTTTTTTAGGTCTATAATTTCCATAGTACTTTTTAGGATTTTATCTTTTTCAATAATGGAGCTTTATTTGTGTTTTCTCCAGATAACATGAAACTTCTGCTACATTAAAAGATTATTTTAAATTACTGACAGCAGGATGCTTTCTTCTCCAGTCCCATTAAGGTTAAAGTCTCTCACATGCAGAGTCTCTGGGTCACTCAGAATGAATTCTGAAGATTTAAACTTTGAATAGCCTTGACTAAGAAACCCCTCAGAATACAGAACATCAGAAAAAAAGCCAAGTTCCGGTCACTTTAGTTTAGCCTAGGGACCCCTCAAGTAATGAAAAAATCCTGTTGACCTCAAAAGATCAAGTTGTCTTTGCATGCAGACTGATAAAGTTAATTTAGAGTGGTAGACTGGTGCAAAATCTGACACTGAGTCTATTAAAGTTGATGTAGCTTGAATTCATCTTGTTCTCAAAGACTTTCTTGCATCCTTACTAACAGATATACAAGGGAAAACAGTATGCATTGACAACACTTTGTGTAGGAGTAGTCTATTTTCATGTATAAACTCTAACACCCATCGGAGCAGGTGAGGGACATCAGACTGACTTCACTGTAATTTTATACTGCAGTGAGGTGATGTACAGAAAGGTATGTAAATAACCTAACGCTGTGTGGGAGTGAGTTTATTTAAGTCTGACTGGTTCATAGAGATTGACACAAAGATACATACACATGTATATTCACTAAAGCAACATGCATATTTGTCTTCAAACTGCTTATTTGGTACTAGGCAAACAATAGTAAAGTTTTCCCTTGTTAGCAAAGAAATTGCGTGTATTTATATATATATATACAAAGGAAATCTGACAGAGAGAATGTTAAATGTTTGAATTTCACTTCCAAAGGATGAAGTCATTCATCCATGGGGAAAAGACAGTTATGTGCAGAGGCAAAGAAGCTCCTATTGGCTAACTCTTTGGATCAACCTCCCAGTTTTTGAATTAGTAAACAATTTGTCCTGATCCTTGAAAACTTTTCAAGTCTGAATATTGCCTACAGTATACAAGGTGTAATTGAGACTCCATTTGTCTGAGATAAAACCCGAGGTGCCTGAAGTTGAGTGCACTAGTCATTTTAATTTAAAATAGCTTTCTGAAAACAGCATGGGCTTAGTTTGTTTGCTTGTTTATTTTTTAACTTGGCATCTTCCTACCAACTGCTTGGTAAAAGTCCGTAATTAAAGGTGGGTGTTACTGTGAGCAGCCAGATTGGTTTTATGAAGAAGCAGAGGTTCTAGGAAAGGTCTATTACGATCAGCGTAGAAGGAAGCAGCACATTTATCTTAGTTTGTGTCAAACTTTTTTTTTCCTTACCAGTAAAGTCGTGGAGTTTCAAAGCCAAACACTGCAGCTTGGGGAAAGAAATGTCAGGCACATTTTGCATCAGAAGTGCAAGGCAAGTAATTGCAACTGCCTTTAGAAAAATCCTAACAGGACATCTGCCTGTGTGTGAAGCGTAGGTGTATATCTAACAGCACACAGACATAATCTTTGCAATTTTGCAGGACACTTTATGTAACTTTCATATGTTGCAGAAAGTTAAGAAAAGCATTAAATGACAGTGGGAACAGTTCTCTAACATTTTCACTCCCCTGCAGAGGACAAAGGACTCCACAAGCTGGAAACCTCTTGATCTGACGCCTGCTTATCCAATAGCAGGAACAACAATGCCCAGAAAATTATCTTAATGGGGTTTTTTTGGGTCACTACAATTCTATCATAGCTACATTTACTGGCAAACTTACTAAACAAACAAGGCTGTCCAAACTCTCCATCTTCTATGCTAGCTGAAAGTGGAAGTTTGATTATACACGCCCTTGTTATGGACTGATAATTATCTCTTTGTATATGATTTGTGGGGGGCTATTTTTGTGAGACAAATGGGGCCAACAGAAGCACATAGAGGTACAGTGTGTAGGTTTTCTATCTTCTGCCAACTAATTGTTAGAGATATATCTAGTGAAGGATCTATTGCTTTACTTTTAATTGTTGGGAAAAACAATGCTTACACCATGTGCACCTTTCAGTGGAGGGAAGCAAAAGGAGCCAAAAGCAGTTAAGAAATAGGTCTTCCACTTCTTTTAGCCATTCTCAAGGAACATGTATGAAACCATATATAAAACTTCACTCGAGTCGAAATCTCCCAAGCTGAGATATAGCACATATATAGATATGTGCTTTAGATATACCTTTTTACTTCAGTCACTTATTTCAAATCAGTGGCAATACTTGAACAGAGCTCCTGCTTGGAGAAGAAGACTGAAAATACGTGATATGGGGAACATCACTCTTGCTCTACAGTGCAACTCCTAAGAGTGAATTCTTTCACATTCTTTGCCATAAAGCATATTTTTAAACTAGGATATTAAGTTAGATGATTTGTTTTCACTCTGAAAACTTGCCATCATGGAACTGAAGACTGAAGGATGAAAAGGAATACAAAAGTAGAATCACTGACCATGATTGAAGGGTCTGGTGCAGAACCACGAAAAGCAGCCACAGCTACCACAGAGGTCAAATGCTTCTCAGAATATCCTTTAAACACTTATAAAAATTACTGGTGCCTTGGAACAGATCTTAAAATTATACCATCTATTAATCTGTGTACCTCAAATTTTACATGAGATTTGTCATGCTCATTGCAAGTGCAGCATTGATTTTTTTTTTTCCTACCACAATACTGTGTCTTATCCTGATCTTTGTAGTTTTGTAGAAAGTTGTTCCTGGGACACTAAACACAGGGAAAGCTAAAGGAGAGCTCTTCATGTTTCTTCATGTACATAGACAGATCTCAAAAATCTGAGGGATAATCAGTGGATGGGATTCAAAACCACTCTTATACCAGCCACAACAGTTCTGCCAAAGCAGCTATATTGTGCCCATATTTAGGGAGAAAATCAAACAGGGCCAAGAGCTATTTTCCCATGTTTTGCATCTGACAGAGCTGTTTCATGTCAACATGACCAAAAAGACCATGGGTTTGGGAAAAAATTGTTGTCAAACTCAGTCCAGAAAAACAACGTGAGGACCATTTCCCAAGCAGAGAATGGCTCAGGGGTAATTTCAAATGGGAACAAAAATCCAGGCCAGACTGGGAGTTCAACTGAGTTTTGTATTTGTTTGCCCCTGGGCCAAAACCAGATGATTAAAAAGCCAGAGCTGCATCCTTGTAACCATTGCTGTGACCTGGACCAGGAGGGAGGGGGCTGAGATCCCTCCTGTTTCTGAACCTTGCCTCTGCTGGGTGCCACCCAGTCTGTGGTCCCCAGCCTACAAACCTGGCTTGCTCTGGGTGTGTTTTGCAAGACAGCAAGGCCGTCACCTGTGGGGCTTGCTCCTCCATCTTACAGTTTGTTCCATTCAGTTCTTTATATTTAATTCCCAGTTATTGGGTAGGCATCCCAAATTTTGCACATCAGTGCAGTTGAACTGTTGTGATTACAGTCTGTCCTGAAAAGAATATGATATATCTTTGATTACAAATAGCAATTTTAGTGTTAAAATGACAAGTTTTACATTTCATCACGCATAGCCCCAAATAAAAACCTGAAAAATAAGGCATATGACAACAAGTGCTATGAAAATAAGATATGAAAGGTATAATTTATCATTCAAGAACTATTGGTTATCAAAATATTAAAAAGACCATGCAATCATAAACTATAATCACAAAAAACCCCTATGAAAAAGTCATGGGAAAGCATGTAACCAGATACTTTCTGGTCTGTACGATGAATTGGTAAAAAATGGAGAGAAGAAAATATTAAACTTCACACTGAATTATACTGATCAACTATTAACTGGAACTATCATTCTATTTTTATATGCAGATGACTAGTTTAGAAGGGAAGATGCTGTGGGTAAACAATTTAGTGTAGAATAATTGAACTTCAAAACTTTTTAATAGAAGTTCCCCATGTATTTATAAATGTAGCAGCAGAGCAAAAAAAAGGTATGCTTTCCACTTTATCAGAAAGTTGAAATTTTACACACACCACCTATTTACATTTCAAAATCAGCCTTCAATGCTGAAATGGTACTTTGAGGGTGTATTTTACAAAGCAGACTGTTGGCCCTCCTGGGGAAGAGAGTAACATTGGAATTCAAACATTGCTGTGTAAGAATAACTAAAAATTTCCAGGGTACAGTTTTCAATTCACACAAGTGGAATTGATTGGACCCTAAACTCTGAGTTGCCACCAGTGTGCTACACAGCCTCTGTCTGCAGTCTGGTGAGGAAAGAAGTTGATTGCAATAGTTACACCAGAATTACTGAAAATCTTACTGTAACTATGGCAAAATAGTGATCCCAGTGTTAATTTGATTGTACTTTTGCAACAGTAAGCAGCCATAAATGAAAAATGTTCATGGGTTGGTGTATAAAACTATTTTGTATGGTTGCTGTAAAATGCTCTCTGGCCTTTCTTAAATCTGCCTGATGTTTGGACAATTTGTCAAGTTGCCTATGTTGTTTATGGTAGAAGGGTATCCCCTCTCAGAGGACCAGTGGAGGAAGGAAGGAGGAGGAAGCATGGGGCTCAGGGACTCAGCACTCATCTTCCCAGCACTGGGTCTGGGAGGCTGTGAGCTTTGGGAATACATACCCCAAACAGCTGGTGGATCCTGCAGCACGGCCACTCAGGAGAAGACTTTGTGTTGGTTCAGAAAGATCTGGTCCTGTTTTTCCAAAGAAACTCTTTCAATAAATTCCCTTTTTGTAGAAAATGTAAATATTTTCAGTCCTCATTCCAACTGAAAACAAAAGCTTCAGAATGTTGGAATATCACCTGGAATGCAAAGTCCAAGCTTTAGTAAGCAGGTCCTTTTATTTGTCTTTTCTTTTGCTTAATCTCTCTTTTGTTTTGGATTTCTTTTTCGCACTGCTTCACACAACTTCATGAGCTGGACAGCTGTTTCTGGGCAAGCTTGGAAGAGAGGTTCTGCAGAACAATTTCTTTATTTATCAGTTGGATTTTCAAAGTATTGGATGTTATTGGACTGACCCAGAAATTACAAAAATGAAATATATATTTTAAGTTATTAAATGTATTCTAAAATACTAGGTTGGAGGGAAGTGGTTTTAAGCTTGTTTTCAGTTTAACAATATCTTGTCCCAAATTTGTATTTTCTCATTTATCATGTTTGATTAACCATGAACATGAGGCCTTTCAGACACCAAGATCAATTCAGGTGATGGGAGACAAGCATGTCCCTTGCACGTTCCTTTCCCAAAATGGGCAGCTGTCACCTTAGCATCAGTTAGACCTATGTCTGACATGCAAAGGTGCTGGGAAACAATATATATATATATTTTTTCAGTTTTTGAACTTTGTCTAGCTGCCTCACTGCTGCTGTCAGCGAACACATCCATGGTGGTAGTGTGGTCAACAGGCTAATTAGCCCTCCTTGGGCTTTAGGCCACAGTATTAGCCACAGCCTTTTTCTCATACACATATATTTCAATCCCTACTGCAAAACAACAGCGCAAAACCAAAAATGTGAAAGCTGCGTTAGCAGCAAGCACAAGCTCTGGTATTTAAATTTAAATCTTCATCAAAGCCACAGAGCAAGCTGACCTTTTGTTAACGAGAGCTAGCCCTTCATGTTGTTCGAACAAAAGTTTGCTTTAACAATTTACTCTTCAAAAGTGTAAAACACTTCATGTTTGTTACTTGAAAATGACTTTCTTGTTGCATTTCAAAGATACTACTGATAACAAAACCTACAAACCTCAAAGTAAACAAAAGGCAAAGAGAAAGAAGACAGAGCATTTCTGAAAAGGTTATGCAAATAACTTTAAGAATTATTAAAGCATTAAAGTATTAAGTTTGATCTGTGTTCTTAGGCCAATAAAGCACAACATGCCGAAGTATTTTAAAACAAGATTTAAATTAGGCAATTGTGATAGCCTGCATCAAAAGGCTCATACATGTCTGGATCTTCCACAGCCCACACCACTTGTTACGTGTAGGCAAGAAGGCTTTGAACCTCAACATTATGGCTTTGGACAACAAGTAATACCCAGCTATTTGTCCTTTGAATATCAACATACGTACACATTCTGATACCCCAAGGTTTCCTCAACTGTGGTGTCTCGTTCCAAATGTTTGTGGGGCTTCTTCATCTCCCCTTCTGCCACTGTGGATTGTGCCCTCGCCCATCCCTGCCCTGAGCCATTTGGGGGCAGGGTGAGCCACACTCCCCAGGGTGGTCAAGCAGCACGGGCAAGCAGGGAACCCCCAGCCTCCTCTTCATCCTCCTGTGTAGAACTGTGTCCCTACGTCTGCTCCTCTCCCTCCCCTTTTCCTTTGCTCAGGTTGAGAGAAGGCACATCCTGAGGTGGCATATATGTTAAGTGTACAAGCAGGTGGCTAAGCCCAATATGAAACAAGACGTTAACGACAAGTATTTATACTACAGCTCTGTGCTTTGTAAATTCTCTCTTCTCTTTAAATTTTTAATTTTGCCTTCAAAGCCACCTGTGCACTCAGTTTCTTATTGGTTCTTTTCATGCTGATTAGATTTTCCTTTCCGTTTCATTCTCGCAGTTTAACCCATCTTTCTCTGCTAATAAAATCACAACTGGCAACCTCGTGTTATGCTCTTATTTAATTTGTGACAATCCCAGCTGCCATTTGTTTGTTTATTTTTAATTCCATTATTAGGTTTAAATAATGCCTTCCAAAGAGTCCGCCTTTAAATGTCCTTTAGCTGCCCGTGACCTTGGATTGCATTTCGATACTCTCGTTCCCTCTTTTCCAAGTTCAAAGGCTAAATTGCTTTCTCATTCTCCTTTTTTGACAGTCATCTGAGGACCCAGGTTAATACACTCTGAATTTCTTTTGGCCAATCCGTTGTCAGCCTCTTTCAAAATTTCCTTCATAAAAGCCAACTCCTTATCCTTTTCTCATAATCTCCTTCCTAGTTCTCCCTGTAAAGTTGCTACACTTCCCTTGGACTTAGAGTTTTACTTCAGCGCACAGCCCAGCTGCTGAAACAATACCCTGTGACTGACTGTCGTGCTTTAAACCGATAAAGCAGGTATGAGTTGCCAGCACTGAATAAACAGCATGCTAAAGTTTCTGTTTTGCACTGCCTGGATTTTTTTTTTTTTTTTTTTTTAATTCCCATACTTCTTTATAACTGAATCACTGATTTCTAACTTTCTGTTATTGCAGCTAAATCTTCCAAAGAGCATGCTGTTCTGCAGCACGCTTACACTCACAGTGCAGGGGGGAAGATGCAAGTAAGGAAGGACACTACCTACAAATTTAGGCTCTGTTCAGACTATATTTAATACCCTTAGCTCTTTGAGTAGGACCATGTGTTTGGTGCTTGGGCTACTTCCACACCAAACAGACACAGTGGGTTATTGCAGGGCAGGTCCAGAGGCAGCCACAGTGGGGAGCACATGGCCAGGATCCGTCCCACCTCGGGTGCTGTGCTGAGCACAAGCCAGTAGGGAAAAGCTTCAGCCCTTCCCTTAAGGAGGCTTATTCTCATCCAAAGAAAGGACTGAAAGAGGCATGCTCTGGACTTTCTTTCAAATGCCTGGCCAGGCACCCTACTTTCGAGCCAGGGTCAAGTGGCAGGGGTGCCTGGGGTGCCATGCCCAGTGTCACCTTGCCAGTGCCAACAGAGCACTGGAGCCACCACAGCAGCTGCCTGGGGTGGACATCTCAGCTCTGAAGGTCCTGGGTTCCCCATGATCCACCTGAAGCTCCTAAATACTTTTTTACAGCTAGCCCTGAGAGTCCCAGTCCTTAGGCCTCCATCACTTACAAGAAGAGAGTCACAGCAGAATTAAAATCCTTTGAAACAAAGCAGGCGTGTGATCCATCACTGGTTTGAAGCCCTGGAGCTATGTCAGCATGAGGAGTAACTGTTCATTACCCTGGAGAGCTGAAAAATCAGGCTGTGAGTTTTCTTCCATCTTTTTTATTTCTTTCAAGTTTTGGCATTTTCTTGACATTTCCCTGTTGGTTTTTTGCCTCTCTGGAAAATATTTTAACTCAAAAAAGGTTACTGCCCTTACCACCACCAGCAGTCCAAACACAGAAAAAGAAAGAAAACTCCAACCAGAAATATTAAAAAACCCCTTAAGTAACAAAGAAATTTAGTAGTTGCAAGAAGATAAGAAAAATATGAAAACCTATGTCGTCAACACAGCAGTACTACAAATCAGAGAAGTCTGAAATATGGTCAGAATAAATCCCTATGGTATTGCAGCAATAAGCCAGTTACTTCTTTTATAAATCAAATTATTTGTTAACAAACCCTTGGGGTTTGTCCAAACCAAGTTTAAAAAGGAATACTCATTTTCAAAAGTACAAGATCTCCGGGATGTGTGTGAACCTCAGGGCTCCTGGCTGATTTATCAAATTTTGCTATGTTCATTTTAATGTAATAAAAGACACCTAGGTGGCTAGAGATTGATAATCGTGTCGCTGCTGATCATTCAGTGAGTTCTTGGAGATGTGAGTGCACATACCTCCACTCACCACCTATGCCGGTGACAGCTATTAACCATCTCTCTTATTTAAACATACAAAGAAATAAAGGGGAAAAACAAGTGTAAACATCTGTTATTGGTGCAATCCACCTTTTTGTTACCATTTGAAAACTGGGAAAAAGTTGGTGGACTGCCCTGAAATGCAGGCAAGGCTACCCCAGGTGCCACAGAGTGCCACCCCCTCCAAGAGCATACCTGGCAGGCAACGGCTGTCACCCTGCCTGTGTGACCGTGTCCCCCTCATCCACTGGCCGAGCCACATGGAGATGCAGTACCCTGCTGGATATGTGTGCCCAGACTGCTGTGGATTCTCCTTTTAATTATATCCTGTCCTTGCAACCTGAACGATAGGTTGACTATGGTTTTTAAAGTTTGTCCCAGAAACCAGGAGTAACAAATTGCTCATGGCAAATAAAACCTAAATCCTACATTTTCTAGAAACATGATTCCATGAGTTTAGGCTTTAGAGAAATAAAAAGCATTGCAAAGTTTTACGATAACTGTGTGAAGCTTGTTAGGGCTGCATGATAGAGGATGTGGTTAGAAATCCAAAGATTTGGTTAAAATCTAAAGATTTTACATGTTCATAATAGAGCTTGTGCTCAGATACCGTCCAGTACAGCCACCGACACCGGTGGCAGATAGACGGGATGGTGGATGGAGTGAGGAGGTTTCTCCAGGTGTGATAGGAGTTACTCTCGCTGGCAACCATGGCTGCTGTGGGGATACTGTACATGAGACAGCTTGCTGTGGGGGATTGCTTTCAGTGGGTGACATACCCTGTCCGCCTTCACCATATTGGAAGGCTCTTTATGAAATTGCCTCATAAACTGATACAGTGACAGCATAAGGTCCTCACGTGATGTTTCTATTATGCAGATCCACAAGCACTTAACAGGGTTAGCTCTACAGGTCTTAGGAATCAGTTGAAAACGTTTTTCTTCAGTCCAAGAATATCAAAATGAAAATAAGCAATGTTGGAATATTTGGCTGGTCTGATCATTTAATGAAAATGAAATTTTCATTTTTATTTAATGATAATGAAAACCCCTCCTCTCCTCCACTCTGCTCAGGCATTTGCACTGGGCTACTGACTGTTCAGTGTATTTATTTCCATGTACTTCTTCATAAAAATTAAAAATAAAAACATTTAATAACTTTGATTCGGCCTCTGAGGCAATTTTGCAAAACAAACTACACCTTTTGTTTGAAATACCTTTGGCACAGCCTTAGCAGGCAGCAGTACCCCTATTTGCTGCAAGCAGAAGCCAGCAGAGGAAGAGGTTCACCCAGCAAGCCAAGGGCAGACCTTGAACCGGAGTCCCTCAAAATTTGCTCGGTGCTTTGGCACATTGCCTCCCACCAGCCTTCTCTATTTGCCTTTCACAGGGTGAAAGCCCAGCCCTTTGTGCCCACGGGTACGGCTCTGCTTTGCCTTTGACAGCGAGGCATGGTCCTGCCTGCCTGCCTGCACTTCTTGGGCAGGGGTGAACAGGAACAAGATAACATACATCATAAGGTCAAGCTCATCAAACACAAGACTTGAGAGGGAAGTTGCTGTTCACAAATCCAGAACTCTGCTGGCAGAAGTGTCACAGAATTCAATTTTCTTGCTCTTTTTTCTACTTCCATGGTCACAATCCAGCAAAGAGATAGAAAAGTCATAAGGTTGTCTTATGTCCTTTTGATGAGTATAAATGACAGTGAAAGAGAACTGGCAATGATTCCTGTGTGCTAATATTCATATTTATGAGAAAAATGAAATTTACTGTGTTTGTAATAGACAAAGATAATTTCACCGTATTCTCTTTTTTGGCCAAGAAACAGTCTTTTGAAAATTTAGACTGGTGGTATTTTTTACACTTTGAATACCTGCATACTAACATTACCACCTTTAGTTAAGTAATAAATGAAGTACCTGCACATTTCAGAGGCAAAACTAACAATATTACACTTGATTTTAATGGCAATAGGCCTCTTGTATAGATAACAAGAGGAACTGATAGATCATGATTATACTGCTACGGTTGCTTGAAAAAGCATCGGGGTGAGGGAACCTCAAACTCCTGATTAGCATTCATATGGCAGGCGGACAGTCCCTGTTGGTCTAGCCTTTAGGTCCACATATGGCACTTCAAAACCAGGGACTTTCTCTGGCTTGCTGCCTTTTGTCCTGCCTGCACTTTCCTGGATCGAGGCAGCCCTCTTTCACCTCATGCAGCCTTGCCCATGGCGCACTCTCACAGCTTCTTCGCCTTCTAGTACATTATTGCTTCTCAGCTTTACACAGTTTCATGACAACTGTAAGTGTAAAAGTAAAACCTGCCTCCTGACCTAGCTCCGTGAATCTTAAACACATTTTTCTATCAACTCAAGCCAGATATTTTTCTCGCAAGAAGAGTTTTGTAAGGGTGTTCCTGTGCTGTTTGCGACTTACAGCTCAGCCAGGCGCCAAGTCCGGGGGTTTCTACCCTTCTGTTAGTTCTAGTATGTGCCTTCTCAGTGTGGCATTTTATAGGTATCCTACTGTTATCAATATGAAGATAATTTTTTTTTAAATGCAATTTACAGTATAATTATTAGAAGTGACTCTTTTCCTCAGTTTGGAAATACCTCTGCTGGAACACAGCTATATAAACAGTCTTGACATGATTTGGGTGTAGAAAAGCAAGAAAATGGCTTTCTGGAGTCAACAACATACAGTTTGTTCAGTCCAAAGAAGCCACCCTAAACACAATATTTCTGTTTTATTTAAAAGACTCCTAATAAAATAACTAGATTTCTAGACAGAATATTGTGCTAAGGTTTCTAGCACAGAAAGAATTCAGGCTATTTTAACAAAATAAATCTGAAATATTTTACATTTTATTAGTTATTTTTGTGGTGAAAATGATACCCAGTAAATTAATTCAGTTTTATTCCTGAGTTTCTCTCTTGGATTATGATTTTTAAAAAATCTAACATTTTTGAAATAAATCCATATTACAATTTTCATTTCAAGATGATGCTAAAAATTACATTGAAGTAAAAGATTGAGAGTCTTTGTAAAACTATTGTGAAAAAAATTACATTAAGTTACTATAATTTTTCTAGGTGTTAGAGAAGTGACTAGATTTGAAATGTCTTATCTTCCCAGAGAGAACTCACAGATTAGTACAGCATATTGCCCATTGTCTTTACAGTTGTTTTGCACTATGTTTTTAAGAACTATGCAGCTAATTCCTAGCTGTCTGCTATCTGAGGCAATCAAGCTGAGGATATAATATGTATATAAACTATCCTTCTGAAAAACACTGTCTTTATTGGCATCTGTCACTGAGTGGAATGAACAGGTTATGTTTCTCTAATATGGTGACAATTTGAATTTTTAAACCAATTTTATTTTATGTTGTGTCTGAAATGTGCTGCTCATTTGCATGATTGGTATTCTAGAGGATTTTATGGTATTGCGGAAAATCTTATTTATATGAAATTCAAGTTTATTTCTTTTTCAGAGGGATTAAGGCACTGAATGTTTCCATGTCTGATATGCATGCACTGGAATCCATTATGCACCCAGAGACATCAGGCTTCCTACAGACACCTTGGAGCAGGGGCCACAAGAAGTCAGCTTGCTTAACAGGACACCGTGCTGGAAACCAATGAGTTGAGCTGTCACTTTTCTAAATTCAGGCTCAGGTGACTAAGTGCCCATACCTTCAAGCTCCCAGAAGCACATCCTATAAGCCATCTTTGCAGCTCGGCTCTTGCTAGCCAGGTAGCAGAAAAGTTGGTGCAGCTAAGCCCTGGACTTCAGCCAGGTGAGCAAAGTGTCCAGGGAGAGCTCATCACATCCACGTTTGTAACCATGGCTGGGTACCTCAGCCTTCGCTCTTTGTCTGGAGAAAGAGGATAGGTGTTTTGGTCTTTCGTCTTGAAAACCCCTATGTAGTAAAAGATGACATTTATTAGGGTCACCACAGGAAAACAGGGAATGCAAAAGATACTTATGGACTTTTAAAATTACATCTTCTTCATGTTCCTAAAATAAATATTAAGAAAAAAAATTATTTGCTTCCTAAAAACAAAGTTTTCTTTTATCACTGTATTATAATTGACATTGTCTATAATCTAATACTTTCAGGAATCATCTTTCAGGAATGCTTTCACAGATGGGCAAATGTGCTCTCCTACTCTGTTGAATAAGAGGAGCAGGGGCTAGTGTCTGCCTGTCAAGAGACACACATTGTCTAAGGCTGGCACCATCCAGAACAGACTGATCCTTCCACTTGCTCCTGTATTCTTCTGGTATCCAGTGGCCCTAAAAGACAAATATTATTTTTGTTTGTAAGATGTATGAAGTGACATTGAAGCTCACCAAAATCTTGTTCCCAGAGCAGGAACCAGAGGATTTGCATGCCCTGACGTCTGGCATGAAGGTATGGAAGGCTCTAAAGCTTTCTGGAGAAGTGTTGCAGGACTCCTGGGAGCCATACTGAGTTCAGTTTTGGGAACACTGCCTTTTGGGATCCATCCTTGGAATGAACTACCTTCAGATTGTCCTTGGAGAAAGCTAGCTGATGTGACCCTGCAGGAGAATTGGGGAATAAGCTAATATTAGGGTCAGACAAGCAGGTGTCCAGTAAAAAAGGTCTCCCCGGGCTTCTTTTATTTTGCAGCACAAACACATTCTGAAGTCATTTAAAAGAATGACTTCATCATAATTATCCATGACAGCCCATGAAATATACAGCCATAGCTGCACTCAGGACTCATGGTCACATTGAAACATGATACACAGGGTAAAAAATTCCCCCCTTGCAAAAAGCAAGCACTGTTTATCCCAGTCACATTTTACTCTGACCTGAATGCAAGTGAGATATAGACCGCGTGTAACGTAGCAGATTTTCGGGTCAATAATTAAATTAAATTCAAGGAGAAGATGAACTGTATCATATGGTTGAGAAATTCTGAGGCTTCTGATAAGGATCTATCCAACACCTTGCAGGTGTAGCATGAGCTTTTAATCCAACCCTCGCCGCTACTCATCAACAGCACTAAGTACTGATCTGGAAGTGGTGGCTCTTATGCTTCTCACTGCTGAAGTCAGAGCTACGACTCCTCATCAGTAGCACAGGTCCTGAGAGTTAATGGCGGTGTCTCAAGGAATACCTCTGCTGCAGTGTTGCCTGTCACTGCTATAACAGTGGCTAATGGTTTTGCTATTACTTATTTTATTTTGGGATGACAATGATAGATCTTTGTTTTAAATATAGATGTACTCATTCCAGTTAGCTGGAATGTAATGTCTAAACTACTTGGAAGTATCTCTTTAAACACATATGTAAGGAAAAAAAGACTTCTGAGTTGTAAAGAAAATTTTAGTAAGTGAAGAGAAACACAGGGCAAAGAAAATACATTTAATCAGTTCTAGAAATGCAAAAGGATTCTGACATGGCACAAGATCAATATTTTTCACTCCTCTATAAATTACAGTTAATTTTCTCTTAAAACAAGAATGTGATTCTAGTCTTTGGACAATGGTACTTTCATTCTTGGTCCTTGTTTGGCCAACCTCAATCAAAGTCCATCCCCATATTACCATCCATGTGTGCCTTTCCAACCATCATCCCCTCCCTGAAGCTTGAGAGTGACATTCAGTGGAAAAGGAGTTGGAGGAATTCATGTGCTACAGAGACCTTACTCTCACCCTCCTCCCTGCTCACCTTCCCCTCTTACTTAAGTCACCCCACGTGTGGCTCTGTGGGGTTTCTAGGGCTCCTTCATAGAGAGCTTTATGTGCCACACTTCGGCCTTGAGGGACACATGAGTGGCTGGGTGTAACGCAGATATGCTCAGCAGTATGTGTAGGGCCAAAGGCTGCTTTCTGCCATTGCACTCTTAATTTATATGGGACGTGGAGAAAGAGACTGCTTTACAAAACACATTTCTGTTAAAAACACTGGAATGAAGAATTGCCATCAGTATGAACAGACACAGAATAATTGGGTACTAAATGTACAGCTTAATTGACTTCTGCTAAAAATGGGGCTTTGAAGGATAATTCCTGATATCTTTTTCTTATATAAAAAATGTTTTGCAGATTATGAATAAATAAAATGGAGGGAATTGAACCTTTTTTTTATAAAAAAAGTTCACTAGCACAAAATGTATTTGAGAACAGTAAGTATCTCCATGAATAAAGACCATGATTTAAGACAATTTCTTGCAAGGTTATGTTAAATTACACACTAAATGACGTGTTACTATACCCAATACTTAAAGTTAAGGCCATGCTATCCTAAATGCTGCAATAAGACAGCTGCAGGAAATGAAGCAGAAACTATCCCTGAGGTGGTGAAAACCACTGTGGGTCTCTTTCTTTGACCATGCTGCTGTCAATGACCCTGCTGATAGCAAGGGGAGTTGTGGGGAGAACCCAACGCATCTCCCTGCTCTCCAGTCTGGCCAGGCACAGGCCAGCTCTGGTCCAAAAGCTGCAGAGCTGAGACAGGGTGGTGCTGAGCATGGGATGCACAAAATGTATTTGAGAACAGTAAGTATCTCCATGAATAAAGACCATGATTTAAGACAATTTCTTGCAAGGTTATGTTAAATTACACACTAAATGACGTGTTACTATACCCAATACTTAAAGTTAAGGCCATGCTATCCTAAATGCTGCAATAAGACAGCTGCAGGAAATGAAGCAGAAACTATCCCTGAGGTGGTGAAAACCACTGTGGGTCTCTTTCTTTGACCATGCTGCTGTCAATGACCCTGCTGATAGCAAGGGGAGTTGTGGGGAGAACCCAACGCATCTCCCTGCTCTCCAGTCTGGCCAGGCACAGGCCAGCTCTGGTCCAAAAGCTGCAGAGCTGAGACAGGGTGGTGCTGAGCATGGGATTCACTCACCTGGGCAGCTGGATGAAGCCCAAGCAATTTAAAGCACAGAAGCAAAGTAAGTTCATGTCCATCTTCGGACACTGCATAGAAATGCCCACAGTGTCTCAGCATTTCCCCATTCTCACTGGAGAGTAAAATCCTTTGGATGACTGTTTTTCACTGCAGGGTGGGGTGTAAATCAGCTCCTGTTTCTTTGTATTCTGGAGCTGCTGAAAGAAAAACATGTGACAGGTCCCTATATTGTATTTTCCTACATGCCACAATTACTCACGTTGTTTGGGGTCTTTGGACTCTAAAAGAAGCAACAAGTAAATAACACAAGTCTCTACCATGTAAGCAGCAAACAGAACACTTGAAGGACCAGAATATTATATATTCTTTAGTTGAGCCTACAACTAGCTGCAACTTCTACTCTGATAAGACAAAAAAAGGGTGGTAGGAAATTGAAAATTCAATTAGTGTAAACCCAACATAGCCTTTTACATTTTTTTTTTCATATTTTATTAATTTTTGGCTTCACAAAATGAAGAAATCAGTAACATAATTTAAACTGGAATAATACTATGAATGTTTTCAGTGCACATAATACTGAGACTTTATGTTTTACAGTTAATTTGACATTTAAAGCTGTATTGGGAGTCAAATCCAAATGACCTGTGTTATATTGCCAAACCTGTCCAATAAAATTTGCTAGGAATTTTTCAATTAAACGATTTTTAATTCAAAACCTTTCCTGGAAAGGGTTCAGTCTAGAATTCCAATAAAATGAAAAAGAAAATTAGTGAACAAGATGTACAGAAAACAGCCAAGGTGTAAGCAGTCATGGCACTTATTAGGACAAGGGAAACTCTGGTTCATGTCCTTGCTGTACTCCTGAGCTCATTTCTCAATAATGTTGCCATCACAATTTCTAAAAAATTTGAATAGGAATTTAAAAAATATTTTACACATCATCATTGTGTAGGACAGGGAAACTACCTACTCTTCAGCCTCAGTGGCGAGGACCATCTGAAAGACCCACATTTATTTTTACGGAATAAAAGTATACGTCAACCTTGCAGAAGAACTCTGGGTCAATCAGAGCTGTATCCGTCATAACTTCATTCCTTCAAGAGCTGCCTTTATGCAGCAGACAAACAATAACGCTGTAATTTCATACAGGTAGTGAGTATTCATTTGAATTTTATAACTTCAGGTAGAAATATATAGCAGCAGCAAAGCAAATCATGGTGGCAAAGCAATGGCAAAGTGATTCATCTTTCTTTATCCACTGTGACCTTAGAAGATTATATTTTGGAAAAGATAACTTTTTTTATTGGTGGTTTCCAAAGGAACCACAACATAAATATTCAGCTATCTCCAAAGTGCTGCATACTTAATTTGGGATCAAATCTTTCTCTAGCAAGCAGGAACTTATTATTAATCGAAATGGAACAGCAGATGTGAAACAAAATGTGTCTGGTGATTAGATATAATGTTTATCAGCATGACCAGAACTTGTATGAAGAAAAAAAAATCCAGCAGAAATATTTATTTTCACGATCTTCAGTCGTTTGAATAATAACACCCTTACCTGTGAGAACCAGCCCTTGCCATAGCAACTCATGCTTTTTTTCCCCAGCTTAGATCATTCTTCGAGATAAATTACTCTAAGCTGTCTGCAGATGCCACCGAGAATGACGGGGGAATGTCTCCAGCCACTTCCAATGCAGCATAAAAAGGCGAGAGCAAACCATGCCTGAAAGTCAGGGAGCACTGCTCAGAGAAGTTGCTTGAGACGTCAATAATTTGGGCAAGAGATATTCCAGAGACCTCAATGTCTCCAGCTGCTACTGCCAAGAGGCCATATTCTTAACAATTCAAAGCCAGTATTAATTTGTTTTGGCTCAACTGTATCAGAGGACAAGGTAGACAATACAATACTGTTCAGAAGTTTAGCAAGAGAAAAGAAGTTCTAAAAGCCTGAGATGCTTTGAGTGACGGTGTAGTACAGGGTATCTCATCACCTGCTGCTGTTGACAAGTGAACTGAGGAGGCTGCCTCTATTCTCTGAGCAGTGTGTTAGTGTGGATGCTCCCCAGAAACAAAAATTACAGAAAATACAGGTGTGGAGGTAGCCCACTGCACCAGGGAAGGATAAGCTATACCTAAACCATTCCTAGTAGAGAAATGTGTGTCAAATCAAAGCCAGATGTTTTCTCCCTTTGATGCCCATCCCACAGGCTTCCCGGCCAGCCTGCTCCATGTCCTGCACTGGGCACACCTGGCAGCAGCCAGGGTGGGAAGCTGTCAACTCTCTCTCTGCCTGAGGACAGGGAGAGGGAAAGGACTATTCTGCAAGGCTTTTCTTCTCTGCGCTGAAAGACAAGCCAGGATGGAGGTGCAGAAACAAGTCCTGCTGTGCAGGCAGCATCTCCGGCAGCAACAGCAGAAATCTCTCTGCAGCCCCCTCCTGTTTCCTTCATCTCAACTTTTTCTCTTCCCACAGTAGTAGGATGAGACTCTGGCTCTGGTTTTGGCATTGTCACACCCGCAAACACTGTCAGGAGCCAGGAAAGGCTCAGTGTAAAGCTGAGGGGCTCTGGAGGGGTGACTCCATCTCTCCAACATCTACAGCACCTCAAAACACCCCTGAGCTCCTCCACCCCCAGGACACCACCACAAAACTGTTGCATCCTTCTTTGCCACTTGCAGCCCTCCAGTGACATCCTTTCCCACTAAAAGCTGCCACACTTGAGCTCCAGCCCAGTGTCCTTGTCCGTCCTGGGAAGGCCCTGCACCCACCAGCACCCTTTCCTTCCCCCTGCACCTCATCTCCTTTGCCTTCCAACCGCTGCGATGCCCGAACTTCATCCAGCAAGGTCTTTCATCTGACCATGTCTCATATTTGTACCAGGGCTTCACTCTGAGCACAACACATTTATTTCCCTATCAGACTCGTACAAAAAGCCCATTAACAGAGACATATGTCTGCACTTCCATAACACCTTATCTAACAGAGACAATCATTTCTCTTAATAAAGTGCATATGGCACAGCCATTAATAGTGAATGCTCTGCAGCACCACTATTTGTTTTCAGAATGAGGTAACACTTACTTCTACATTTTCAGTGTTTGCTCCTCCATCCACTCTACCTTGTATTTGAGCTTTGGCTGAGCACAGGAAATGGTTTAAATAATTATTCATCTATTTGGACAATAATAGGTAACTTCTCCACAGTTACACCCGAAATCAGTCTGTCTTATTTTACACTTCTATAATTTTAATTCCACAAAATGAGTTTGACGTGGAATTTTAATTCAATATTACCTCCAGATTCAGAGAGAAATAATTAAACTGTCTTTAAGCTAAATTTAAATAGCACAAAGGAAAAGACAGTAAAAGCTAGTTCAAGGTTTGCATTTTCTGTAACATTCCTTTGTCTGCCTCAAGCTTCTTAAAAATTCATGCTCAAGGTATACTTGGCAGCAGTTTTATAATTACAAAGGTATTAGCTTTTTTTATAATATATTTTCTTACAAAAATCAGTACATCTCCCCAGTTAATTAAGTTTGTCTTTTGGTAGCAAGTCCACTTCTCTGCCTGGATAAGTTGTATTCTTCCTCCCACCTCTGCCTTTTTAGATGATGCACAATGACATGCCAGGAAATCCAGCAGCTGAAAAGTTGAGAGAAACTTCTGAATCTTTATTTCATAATGGAATTTCTGAATTCAGTGGGAAATATTCATGTCTATAAGGGAATTTTTAGTAATTTGGAGAAATTCTTACAAAACAGTTTTCTGACCTCTCCAGCTGATGCAACATAATTGTAGCTTAGACTTGTAATGCATTTTCCCAAAGACCATATAGATCCTGACAGTATTAACCATCTGTTACAGGCATGAGAAGGCCCAGCTGAGGATACGTTTATATTAATCATAGCTCTTCACTGCAAAAGGAGGTACTCATACCTGGACCCATGATTCTACTGTTGCATTAGAAAAAACAAAGGCTCACAAACACACTGGTAAAGCACCTTGTTGCTTAACAACAAAGTAATCATTGGGTGTATTTTCCTCAGTCCATGCAAGCCCTTCCTTCTGCTTGCAGAAACCATCTTAAAGATACAGAAAGCTTTTTCTCAAGGCATTTTATAATTCAACGAGATGCATATGTTCCTGATGGGGTTTAGACACTAAAGGCAAAAAAGGCTTAACAAAAAGAATAAGGCTTCTGTATTCAATGTACAGAAGAAAGACCTTTCCACACCCATTCAGTCACACACAGCCATCCACACATGCACCAACAGTAACCAAATTCCCTGTCACAAAGAGTTTCTACCTGCTTTTGCAAGCTGTTATGAGAACTCTTACTTAAAGTTCATATTTGATATCTGATACCAAGCTGGCAAAAGGCTCCTCCAGCTTTTAGGTTCAAAGCAAAATCCTTTATGCAACCACCAAGGGTGAAAGCTGAGCCTATGCATCGGCATTATCTAAACTGACTTAGGGAGCTTGTTAGCAGGAATTTGAGTGATTCATGAATACCTAAAACACAGCGACAGCTATCTTTCTCCCCGACCTCTAAAACCAATGTTAAGTGTGACAGGCAGGGAGAAAAAAGGGAATAAGACAAGAAATTGGTGAATCTCCAGTGGGAAAGGTTTTTATTGCTAATTAGAACAAGAAACTAGCGACTGAGAGGTGAAGACTGGAGACCTTAAAAGATATGATCTTCTTCTATCTCCCCAATGAGCAGAGGACTTTTTCTACCATTCCCTATCCCCAGAACAGATGACTTATCCCACTTCTCGGGGATTATAGTCCAAGTTGCTCTCAAGTCTTTCCCCATCTTCCTGAAATAAAAAACTAAGACAGAGGCCCTGTATCCTTTGCTTAAGTACTCATAAAGGAGCTGTTTCCAAAAAAAGAAAGTGTTTCATTGAAGAGGTCTATTGCTCCTCCATCCTAATTTTATATTTTCCATTGCCTCTCAGTTACTGTGTTTGGAGAGTGTGAAAATAACTTCGGTAGTGTAAAATTAAAAAATAAAAACACGTATGTCCATCTTTTAAAAACACTATCCGTTTAGTGTCAGACTCCGAGGACAATCTAGGATACCTGAGCTGTCGGTAAAGCTGCCCCTTTACTATATCCTATTACTCCACCACCATACCTCTGGATTCATTGAGCCACAGACCGACAGGCAATGCAGTCTTGAATTTTTACATTGGGGGGAAGCATAAGTGAATAACAATAAAAGCAAGCAAGAAAGGAACCTTTGCAGCATATTCCCATCTTTCTCTCTGCCTTTTGGGCAGCTGTTGCCTTAAGAACACAGATATCTTGAGCTCCCAGTGATCTCAACATGAAGGGCACCCCGAATAAGGACACCCCGTATCCAAGCTGTCCCTTGTGAGCTGCTGCATCTCTCTTCTTTGACAATATATGCTGTGCTTATGCTAGCATTTTGATTCAGAGCAGTGTGTAGCTGTGAAGTAAATCCTCTGGTTTATTTATCCTGTGTGGTTTGGTTCTCAGAGAAGTTTTGGTGTATGTGAGCTGGGTTCACTTTGGAAACTTGACCCTTATAGCACTCCCTGAAGATTTTAACTGGAGCACTGCTCCTCCCACTTTATCTGCCTTTGCCCCCCATCCCCAGCACCTGCCAAGCCTCTTTTCAAAGGCCACAGGGGCACCTTGAGTTGCTGAGGTCCTTCACAATGTGGGAAGGACAGGTTCAGTGGGAATGGCAATCTTTGACTTTGAAGGGGAGACAGTCTTCTGCCTGCTATACTGTGCAGGAGAGGGCAAGTCATTTCTGCAGCTGAAGGTGTGTCTTGTGAAGAGATCACAGGTGGCAGCATGCTGGTATCCCACCGTGAGGCTGGAAGAGGGCAGAATTTTTTAATAGTGTTTCACCATGGGATAGATGGGTCACTTCTTCCAAAGGGTGAAAAGAGGTGTGAGGTGGATGGGACTTGTAGGAGGGCACAAAGCAAGCCCTCTGCTCAGGAGACTCATTCCCTTCTCCCAGAGCCTGAACAGCTTTGCAACACCCTCTGTATTTCTATTCCTTGTCAGGTTTCCCATTGCCAGCCCTTTCTCCCAGCACCTCCATGGAGACCAGAAAGCAAGTACACTTCTGTGTCCCATATATGGGCTCATGTACGCAGTCCCTGGCAATTGCATTCCCCATAATGATCCATTTTACTGAGGCCTGGGAAGGGCAGCACAATACAGAGCATAAAGATGAAGGCTTGCTAATGGAAGGAGTAAATAAAGTGGGTTTATCAAAGTGGCTCCTCTAAAACAGATGAAAAATACTTGGGGGTGTAGTTCAGCCCTCTCACATAGATATGTGAGAAAGCCTGAGATGAGCGTTCAAAAGTTGCAAAGAGATGCCTTCAGGCTCAAGTGAAATTGTGTGGCGTGAAGATAGGTCGAGAAAATTCTTCAACTATGACAAGGAAAAAGGTGATGCCTGAGGAAAAATAGCCATGGGATGGACAAGATTATGTCAGGTTCTGTCCTTTGCCTTAGGAAGAATATTACTCTGTGAAAGATGTGAGGGTTATAGGAAAATCAGGTTGGGTGAATCAATTCAAAGTTGTGAAAAGATTACTTCTTCAATGAGGCAGCCAAAAATTAGTTTCCTTAGTTATGAGGAGACTAAAATCAAGACAACCCAGATTTCTTTCCTTGGAGAACAATAAGAGAAGAAAAACAAGAAAATATTTGGCAGTCTTATGTCAGTATTGTTAATATTAGAGATTATATAAATAATTTATTATGTAAATAGCTTTTTTAACTAAATGACAAATCACTGTAATTTCTTCTGAACACTGTATGTGTAACCATAGGTGCACTGCCAGTTTGACTCTGATAGAACAATCAGGGCCTGAATTAATAGATGGTGAGAGATACTGTTGACTGACATGTCTTCCATTTGAGAGGCCAGTGTTAGCCAATTTGGTCTTAAATGACAGAGAAATAATTTTCAATCTACATATCCGTTCTGTTTTGTTAGCAGATTGTCTACTTTTGTTTGTGGATCAGCATGAGTTCCTGATGACAGCTGACTCACACATACTTTAAACCAAGAAATATCAAGTAAAATGATGTTTGGCAGCAAAGTAACTAAAACATATAACCATTTAAATATTGACACTTGACTTTTGTCATATGAGCAGCAGCATATTTTTTATGGGTCTTTTAACGATGAATCTAGAATGCTTAAGATCTTGTTGGTGCACAGTATTTTGTCTACCATGGAGATATCTTCAACACTCTAGATGTCAAAAGGGGCATGGAAGTGGTACAGACATTTTTGCCAAACTTGTTAGAAGTGATGCAGCACCGAGGAGTCCCCCACTATGTACACAGCAGTGATGCTGTTGGGCTCCTGTAAGCTCTCTTAGAGCCTACAGGTTTCTGCTATGGGCAGAAGTAGGGGTACAAGGTGGGGTGCTGTGGGCCTTTGCTGAAGGCTGAGGAGAGCTGGAGGTGCCCCACAGTGGGGCATCCTCTCAGCAGCAAAGGAGATGCCAGCTCATTATGCAGAGGGGTGAACTCTCCAGTTTCTGTCAGGCCATGTGCCAGCTTATCAGAGCTGCCTGATGTCATGAAGCTGCCCAACCTTTGCTTGCCCTTCACTTCTGATGAGCACCCTGTGATGGGCTTTCCAGAAGTACAGCACTAGTGCTCAGCCCAGGTTTTCCAAAGCTGGATCATGCAACGGGTGCAGCAGAATCCAAATTAGGGGGAATTGAGGGGAGCCATAAGCTTCTTGGACTGGCTGCCAAACTGTTGGTTCCAGAGTTGGAAAAGCTGTGCAGAAAAAACAAAGTATAACAAACCTAGTTGCCTCCAGGTTCAATAGGACCTGCTATTTAGATACAGCTGATGTGTGTAAGGACAGGTTTCCAAAGAACTGAGAAAAATAAAGATGAGACGCATGAGTTTTCTCATCTGTATAAGGAAATGAAGATACATTATGCCTTATGTGTAATTTTTAACAGAAAAAATTCCCTTAAATATCTGTTAACAGCATTATGCTTTTACAGATTGTATTTATTCTTAAACTTTCACATTATTATTTTTAACATTATTACACAAAAACTATTAAAGAGAGTTTTATACAGAAAGAGAACTTTCATACTTGGTTAAATACAAAGGTTTTCTGAACTCTATTTTTGGTTCATGAGCAGGGAAACTGTATGTGCAGATTCGAACTAAGGACCCAAACCTCTTAATATGCCTAAGAAATTATTTCTTACTTGGAGCTGTTATAGGAAAATTATTTTAACTAAACTGTTTTTTGATGGGAGTTAGATTCAGTGACATGGAAAATTAGTTAATTTATGTTAGTTTTACCAGATCATTCATTTTGGCATTATAAAGTTTTCTTCTGACATTTCAAAGAAATTGAAGTTTCTTTCAATTTGGGTGTAAAGTCTTTTAATAAAACTAAGGCCCAAATCCAAAATAATACTTGTTATTTGTCAAAAAGTTGACTTTTCAGTTTGGTTTTGAGTTAATTAGAGCTGAATTGTTTTCCAGCCAACCAACCAAACAACTAAAGAAATCAATTAGTTTCATGTGCTTAACTTGCAAGCATCCCAGGAAAACCATTTGGTATGTAGCTTGGTGATATAGTAAAGAATAAATGCTAATGAATGCAGTAAAGTTTACTCTCTTCTCACATGCTTCACTCTGTGACTGTTGACTTTCCTCTTTTCTGTTACACCACTGACATATCTCTTCATTACAGAAATCATACGATATAGATCATACTCCATTAAAACTGTACATCAGTTGGGCATCCCAGGAATCCTCTTCCAAATTTTTTTCCTGAAAAATATCACTGTGTGGGTGGAACTGTGTAACCACAATGGCCAATATGATGTCAGATTAAGTTAGTCTTGAGTCTAAGTCCTTCAATACTGTATTAGGATAATTGTCTCAAAAGATAGAGGCTTCGAAGAGCTACTAATAAAGTGAAAGATCTGTTGCTGTTCTGAGACAAGACTACTATTCTTTCATTTCCCAATAAGGCTCAATAGTAGCTCTTCTGATTAAATGGATCTTAATAATTAGAACTTTATTGACGATAGCTCGAATGGCTTTACTAAGAGTGGAGGTCAACCAGGAAAATAACTTAAAGAAAAAACCTGTATTCAACATTTATCCTAACTGTTGTAGATTCAAGGCTTCTGTATCTTTAAGTTAAAAAATTATTTTCATGTCAACTATTGGCTTTCAAAACACTAAAAAAAGTGTGCTTTGTATGCTGTGATCATTTTTATTGTTCTTTGTGTAATGGGTGTATAAAGAAGGATTTTGTTTCAGTTTAAAAATCTCAGGCAATTCTAAAATACCAGGTGGAATATCAAGCTTTTCTGGTTGTCATTAATGCTGACGCATGCAGATTTTATCACATTTAAGAGCTATACTTTGGGCTATACTGTGCTTCTGGCCTCCTACGAGAAGCAGAGTCGAAGTAAACGTCCTTGAGGAAGAACACTGGCATGTCTCAAAAAAGTGCTATTTTTTATCTTACTCCTTGTTTATGCTTGGAGATACAAAATCACAGCATCCCTTTGTAAGGCAGCACTGTTCTGCCCAAACTGTGAGCAAGCAGGCTACCAGCTACTCCATGGTGCAAAACCTGACGCAACTGCACAGGCTCTTCAGTCTCTGTTGTCCTTGGGTATCACACAGCCTGGGTATGCCAGGAACAGAAACAGGAGCAAGAACAGTTTAGAAATCATAATTCCTAATACATGGTCACTTTTGCCAGATTTAGTTATATATACATGTATATATAGTTAAATGAAAGATGAGGTTTTAGTCATTGCTTCTGCTATCATTGTTTCTTGCCCAGCTGCCACGGAAACTAAACTTTCCTGCAGCTGCCTTTTGTTTCCATGAAAACTATAACATGTTCATCTTCACATGGTTTTGGAAGATATGATAAGAGATGCATATATAAACCATTGTTTTCTCTTTCTCTTGTTTCTAATGTCAATGTGCTGTGTGAGGGAGGAAGCTGGGAGGAAATTGAAGTTTTCCTGTGAAAGATCATAAATCTAGATCTATTACTCATTAATGAATTGCATATAGCTCTTAATTACCGATGCCTTTGCTGCATAGAAGAAGTGTGTGGTAGAGAGTCAGGAAGGCATGTGGGCAGCAGTGATCACAGTTGTGACCAGTGCCTTCCCTTTCACTTGCTAAGGTGCCTGACAGCCATACTGAAAAAGTAGGAAAATTGTGATGGAACCAAGCCTACTTGGTCTGCATTCATCATCAGACTGGTAGCAAAACCAGAAGTATTTTCCACTTAGGGCATTTCCTCAGATGAAAAAAACCCTCTGCTTGTTAAGATCATTTTGGTGATGAAGCTTGCTGCCTCATTGCTATATCAGCTACCGGATTTGTGAGAGCTGGCACTTAGTCTGTGGTCCCCTTTGTGGAAGCTGCTGAAAGAAATCATCATAAAAACAAAGCAGACTCACACATGCAGCCAAAAACTAGAGTTTCAGGCCATGAGTAGCTATTTATATAAGCTGTATAGTATCTACAATTGTAAAAACCCAGTATGTCCTGCCATTGGGAATTACAGCCTTGGTGCCAGGGAGAAATCTGTTTGGAATGGCTAAAATGTGACAGGATGATCTTACCTGGGATGTAGATGGAGAAACTGCATTTTTGCATTTTGATAAGAGGTACTGAAATAACTTGGACAGAAACATGCAAACAGGAGGGGATGAACTGCAGAATGACACGAGGTAAAGCAGTTTGTTTTCATCTAAGTTACCATTTGAATCTAACAGCTGTTATTGGTGAGACAATGGAAAAACAGTTTTTTCCCAAATGTCTTATCCAATGGGTACAGGCTGGAACCTGTAGATGTAGCCTTTGATGCAGCATAGATGTAGCCTTTGATTTCTGCTTCTAGCTCAGGTGTGATCCTACCAGTTTCATCCTCTCATGTCCATTCATCATTCTGCTTTTCCTTTCTTTCCACCATCAGAAAGCTGAGCTGAAGTATTGTTTTACTGCTGATTTTCAGTGTTAGTCTTTGCTTCTGTTTCTTCACTCCTCGACTTCCAGGACTTTAGACTCTCTTTTGTAATTTCTAATTCAACTTGATCTTTCTTTTTCCCAGTTGACCCTTATACATCTTGACCTCTAAGTCCCAAACATTTGCCAGCAATCCTTTTTCTGCTTCTTAGGCTCGCTTCTTAGATCTCACATCTGTTTTATGGAAAAGAGGATGAAAGGGACAGGAATGAGTGCAGAGGAGAGGAAGATGTCAGGCTTTACCAAAAGGTTTTTTACCTTTTCCTTCGCATACAGGGTAATTTTGTACTGATCAATGTATGTAGTTGACTAAAATGGATTAAAACCGAAAGCAAACAAAAGAAACCAAACAAACCAAACAAAAAAACCCCTATGGAAATAGCAAAATGTGTGGTTATTGTTTGCTCAGTTCTGGTTTATCCCTGGTTACAATAGTGCATCTACATTTAAAATGCCATTACATGTTATCAGTCACACTTTTTAGGCTGTAAATATCTTGCATTTAATGATCTGAAGTACATTCTTTATCAGAATTATTTCTTAAATACATCTCTTTTCCTTTGGGAGATTTTTACATCTTTCCAGATCTGTCCTTATTTTAAAGAAAATGAAAAAAAAAATAATCTGAACTTTCATTGTTAGATAGTTAAGCTATCTGGAAACAAAATTCCTTGCAAGGACTGCCTTCAGACAGTTAAATATTGCTGTCTGTTGGAATTGTCCATTAAATCATAGTTCCTCGAACTGACCTTATCAACAGGCTGTTTTACTTACATCTCAAAGATGGTTAGGGCTGTTAGACTTCAATGGTCCTATTGCAAAAGGGGATGGTGTAATTTATGATGTGTGAAAAACAACCTTGCCTCTTTTATTGAAATACTCGTGTCCAAAATATTAGCTGAATAAAGTCAGACACTTGTATTAATTTGTGTAGCTTCTGTACAATGACTAGTCTTTCGTGCAAACTGCTGGTCTGAATCCCAGTTGGCAAAGCAGCAGTCTTATTTTTCCATAGATGAAAACTAGGTGATGTTTGATGAAATTCATAATTAGCTTGGAAGTATCTCATCCATGCTGAATAATCACAGGCATAATATCTTAAGCCATACGTGTGTGAGTATGAACAATACTTTATTGCTCAGCCCCATGAGTTCCTTGTAAAATGCTAAGATCAAGTTTGCTCTGCTGTGGTTGAGTTGCGCACAGGTTTCATTTTGTAGGACTCCATGACACTCTTTTTTCTTTGGGTAGAACTCATTCTAGTAAATTTGGTCAACAGGCTTCATCCTACCTTTTTTCTCAAGAGCTTTTACTGTGTCATCTGAATATCGTAAGGTGAATAGTCGTCTTTCACTCCAGTAGCAGGTAATGTGCTGGAAAATTTTTTCAGCAGCTCAAAAAAACCCCTCTGACTCTTTTAGGAGGAAAAAACCACAGAGGGAATCCTGGAAAAGATCACTGTAGAAAGTGTGTAAGTTTTTCAGCTGGGGAAACTGTAGCACAAAAAAGCTTAAGTGACTGCACAGCAAGGATGGGGTAAGTGTAGAATAAAATGGAAAATCTATTATTGTTAATCTAGACCTAATTTATTACTGATTCCACTTCTCTCTGTAGTTCCTTCTCTCTTAAAACTGACAAAATTTGAGTTAAAAATTAACTTTCCATTAAGATGAATGAGAGCATCTCTTATCTTCTCATACTTTTTTGTTCTGTTTGAGGATTTAGTAAGACCACAAAAAAATTCCTTTTCCCCTGACATAAAATTATATAGTATACAGTACAGCTGACTATGGAGCAATATCACAGCTAACATAGAACACAAATGTTAAAAATATTTTTTTGTTTACAGGTTCTTAACACTGTTTTCGAATTCACTGTTCCTCCTTAAGCTTTTTTAAACTATTTCATCCTCAGCTCCTCCTCTTGCCAACATCACTGATAAACTTAGAGATTTGGGTTTTTTCACAAATCTTTATTGAACTACATGGAAGAATTGAAAAATTGGAATAGAAATCTCAGCCACTGTAGCTTGTTGAGGACTAAGATTAAAATACAGATTGATTTTTATTTATAATGGATCTACAAGTCAATAATGAGGCTGATAAAGTATGTTTTCAAACCAGCAGGATATTAAGAATTCTGTGTTAGACAGAGAACAATTTGGATCCAAGCACCAGACTGTTCTTTTGAAAAGAGAAGAGATAAAATACCATGAAGTGAACCAAAGCTTTTACAATTGTTACTCCTTTAATTACCATAGAATTCATTAGCAAAGACTAACCAGTTTGTTAGTTTGTTTTTCACATTTGGAAACACATTAACTCAGTTTCAGGCTGTGAAAGTGTATTTGTGCTGGTGTATGAAGAAATTTTTAACTTTGTCTTTGCAAATGGCATAGCCCTTAAGAAGAAGTCTTCTAAGTTTTGTAAGAAAAATTCCCACAAAATTAAACTCTGGAAATATGCAACATATGATAAATGCCTGAGTGACATCTGATTAAATTAGGAGATTAATATTGGATTCTGAACACACTTTTTGATGAGGCAGAAATGAGCATGGTGATTCATAGAATCATAGAATCATAGAATGTTTAGGGTTGGAAGGGACCACTAGTGGTCATCTAGTCCAACCCCCCTGCAGTGAGCAGGGACACCGCTAACTAGATCAGATTGCTCAGAGCCCCATCCAACCTGGCCTTGAATGTTCCCAGGGATGGGGCCTCCACTACCTCTCTGGGCAACCTGTTCCAGTGTTTTACCACCCTCATTGTAAAAAATTTCTTCCTTACCTCTAGCCTGAACCTACCCTGTTCTAGTTTAAAACCATTTCCCCTTGTCCTAACACAGCTGGCCCTACTAAAAAGACGTTCCCCATCTTTCCTATAGGCCCCCTTTAGGTACTGGAAGGCCGCAATCAGGTCTCCCCGTAGCCTCCTTTTCTCCAGACTGAACAAGCCCAACTCTCTCAGCCTGTCCTCATAGGAGAGGTGCTCCAGCCCTCGGATCATTTTTGTAGCCCTCCTCTGGACCCGTTCCAACAGTTCCATGTCCTTCTTGTGCTGAGGGCTCCAGAGCTGGACGCAGTACTCCAGGTGAGGTCTCACCAGAGCTGAGTAGAGGGGCAGAATCACCTCCCTCGACCTGCTAGCCACACTTCTCCTGATGCAGCCCAGGGTACGGTTGGCCTTCTGGG
This sequence comes from Egretta garzetta, assembly GCF_000687185.1. NCBI lineage: Eukaryota > Metazoa > Chordata > Aves > Pelecaniformes > Ardeidae > Egretta > Egretta garzetta. The sequence continues at coordinate 3,251,589 of NW_009260596.1, read as the reverse complement.
CTGCCAGCGCACATTGCCGGCTCATGTCTAGCTTTTCATCCATCAGTACCCCCAAGTCCCTCTCGGCAGGGCTGCTCTCGATCCTTTCTTCCCCTAGCCTGTATTGATACTGGGGCTTACCCCAACCCAGGTGCAGGACCTTGCACTTGGCCTTGTTGAACCTCATGAGGTTCACACAGGCCCACCTCTCTAGCCTGTCCAGGTCTCTTTGGATGACATCCCTTCCTTCTGGTGTGTCAACCGCACGACTCAGCTTGGTATCATCCGCAAACTTGCTGAGGGTGCACTCGATCTCGCTGTCTAAGTCATTGATGAAGATGTTAAAGAGCACCGGTCCCAGTACGGACCCCTGAGGGACACCACTCGTCACTGATCTCCATCCGGACATTGAGCCATGATTGCTTGCTGCACAGTTACATGTTTCAGATCCATCCAGCAAAAGTGAAGAGCTTGATGTCAGGTTCTTGTAAGTGGTGTCTTTCTCCCTATACATACATCCTATATAGTCCAGCCTGGCAGGTAGGTGCCCTTCCCATTCCCCTTCCATTTCTTAGTCAGATGCCAGTGATCATCACAGACAATAATCACGGTATCTGTAGGTAAAGATCTTTCCTATTTGATCTGAAAAAATACCTCTTAATACTTTATCTCCTATGTACCACTTAACTATGGAAATTATAAAGAAGTGGACTAAGAGAGGCCTTCGAAAGACCAGCCCCCTTTTTTTTGAATATATGATCAAATATTCACATATTGCCCTAGCCAGTCTTTCTAACTTCAGTGTAGAAGAGATGAAGGGAAAATGGGCAGTATGCATACCTAGACTCACATGAATGTGTTGCTGACACACAGCCACTGCCCAGAAGTAACTGCTGTCCTCTGTACCCTGATAACTGACTTCAGCATTTTACATTTTATGCAGCTTAAACACATACTTTCAAAATAGTGATTAAAGTGTTACTTTTTTTTTATAATGGTATGCAAGTAAATGTAACACTTGAAAATAGAAGGATTTCATTTTCTTATATGGACTTCTTTGACAAGGTTTTCTTATTTCTGAAGAAATGCAGCCTCTTTCTGTCTTTGTCCGCATGTAAACAGATACTATATTCATCAGTCAACCATGCAGCCTTCAGAAACTTATATCAACTAATTCTTCAACTGTAGAAAAGTTACAGAATGCTACAGAGAATCTAAGGGTAGAAGGAGAAGATTTTTTTTCATCACTTACTATATTTGGCCCATGTTGCTATAATTCATTTATGAATAACACACTTTGTACAATTGTTTCTTCCTGCCCTGCCATACACTAATACATGTGCAAAATGCTTTAAAAAGGATTTTTAAAAATTTTTATTGGGCATTCATATTTCATATCTCAGGCTGTAACAACATGTGATTTTAAAAATGAGATATTTTTCATTCAGTCCTGGCATCTGGTTTACAGGCATTTATACTATACAGATACTGCATTAATTACAACCACTCACAGATACAAAGAAACACAAACTATCCATATTGTGATTAAATTCAAATTTAGACCAGCAAAAAGGTGATGTGATAACTGTCTTTTTTGTGTAATAACAGTGCACAGTTTTTCCTTTTGTGTGTAGTGGTAACTTAATTTCATGGTCTACTGTGTAACTAGACTCTATGGACTAGTGAAAGATTAAATTATTGATGTCAGCATGTTCCTCATACAGATATTTACAGGGAAAGAATTACTTGATAAAACAATTATTCCCTTCCAGTACCATGAAGGAAAAAATTATTCTCTAAAGCATAATTTTGGAAATAAAATAATCCTGAAGTTACCTCAGAACCATGCATCCCATTTTTTTCTCTTGTTTGAAAGGAAGAATGGCTCTCACTTGCCTTAGTCAGGGATCCTCTGATCTACAAATGGGATCACAGAATCACAGAAAGGTTGAGGTTGGAAGGTACCTCTGGATGTCATCTGGTCCAACTCCACTGCTCAAGCAGGACCAGCTAGAACAGGCTGCCTGGGACCATGTCCAGACAGCTATTGAATATCTCCAAGGTGAGAGACTCCACAACTTCTGTGGACAACCTGTGCCAGTGCTCAGTCACTCTCACATTGAAAAGTGTTTCCTGATGTTCTGACAAAACCTCCTGCATTTCAGTGTGTGCCCATTGCCTCTTGGCCTGTCACTGGACACCACTGGAAAGAGCTTGGCTCTGTCCTTTTTGTACTCTCCCACCATTTATACACATATATACCTCCCACCAGGTATTTCTATACATTGATGAGATCCCTTCTGAGCCTTCTTTTCTCCAGGCTGAACAGTCCCAGCTCCTTCAGCTTTTTTTCACAGGAGGGATGGTCCTGTCCCTTCATCAGCTTGGTGGCCCTTCATTGGACTCTCTCTAACATATCCACATCTCTCGTACTGGGAAGCCCAGAACTGATCACAGTCCTCCAGCTGTGGCCTCACCAGTGCTGAGTAGAGGGGAAGGATCACCTCCCTCAGTCTGGTGGCTCCTAATGCGGCCCAGAATACCATTAGCCTTTTTTTGCTGCAAGGCCACATTGCTGAGGCAAAGAAGACATTCAGTACTTCAACCGTTTACATGTCCCATGTAACTAGGTCCCCCATCTTGTTGAGCAATGGGCCTACATTTTCTCTAGTCTTCCTTTTGTCACCCATGTACTTGTAGAAGTCCTGTGTGGGATGAGAGGATTACACTAAAAAACACCAGATTCATTCTGCAGTATTTTGGGCCTTACTGCAAAATACTTTTTCCAAAAATTTCCCCCCCCCCAAAATTGATTTACTATATATTTTTTTTTTTTAAATTAAGTTTTACTGCCTTTTTAATGCCTGCTGCCAACAGTGGATGTAATAAACACCAGGGCAAAACCATCCTCTTCTGTATCTCTTATTGTCTAAACATAGAGACTGGGAAAACCTGCACCTCTACCTATATGAAAATGCCTTTAAGTATTTCTTTATGGTTTATGCAGAGGTGCCCTAGCTCAAGAGGCCACTGGAAAAAAATAAAGGTATCTTGCTAGAAAACTTTCATTCAGCTGAAAACTGGTGGCTTTTTAATTCAGTTCTGCCTAGGACTCTTTTTTTTGCCAGGTCACGATCAAGTTCATTAAGGAAGTCCTAGCTGAAGGGAGGTCAGCATGTTGTTGTTAGCTACTGCCTAGCAGGATGGCTCCAGCTGAAGTGTGTCCTTGGCTTCCTCCTTCCAAGTCCAGGAGAACAGTTTCTGTTATCCATGTTTGAAATTTTTGGCAGCTACTGCCTAGCAGGATGGCTCCAGCTGAAGTGTCTGATGGCTCCAAGTCCAGGAGAACAGTTTCTGTTATCCATGTTGCAAATTTTTGGCAATGTTTGGTACATAGTGGAAGTGTGTGAAATTACATGCATCCTAGTTAACTAAGAAATTGATTTCAGCAACTGGAATAAATGCTTGCTAAAAAGATTGAATAAATATTTATTTGCTGGCAAGTATTTTTGGTGTTTGCTAAGAAGATAGGGAACTTTCTGTCTCATTAACTTTGTGCATAAGAAGATCATGAATCCAATTGCATAAGCTTTGAGTTTCTAACTCAAATACAAGTTCTCAGTGTTATAGGTCTCTATCTGAAGTATGAGTCAAAAGATAAATTTCAGCTTTATCTAGTAGAACTCCCCCATTTCAGTCTTATTGGGGAACATAAGGGATTGCTAGACTACCTAATTTTCATGGCAAGGTTTCTGAAATCTGGGTTTCAATAGGTCTTTGTTCCTAGGTAGGACTAAGTTGCATCTGGAGTTGTGTTTTCTAGGGTAAGAGCCTTGAATATGCAGCAGCTCTAGGGATCCCCCTCCTATGATCTTTGAACTGAAAAATCAAAAATAAATTATCAAGCAATAGACCATGGCAGAAAATCTGGTCCAATAGCAGTTGAGCTAGATCCCACCCACTGCTTTTTCTCATTGTGATAACTGCCAGCATCAGAGAAACAAAGACGCCAGTACAAAAAAAAGGATATTGGGTGTAAAAGATATTTTTTATTATGCTTAACACAAAACAAAGAAGAATAAATTAACCTATTTAGGCATATGCATAGAGAGGAATGTTGGACTTTCAGGTGGGAACAATCCTGCTTTTACAACTTTAAACAACTAAGTGCTATATGGTGACTTTTTCTTTTCTACTTCCTTTTTTTATCCCTTAAGTGTCTGTCAAACTCAGAATGAAGGTTAAGGAAGCTCCAGTTCCTGTGTGCTACCTTTGGCATCTGTTTCCTGACCCTGTAATGGCTTTTGCAGAGCCTGAATTGGATGAGGTAAACATGAGAGAAGACTCCTGTCACAGGTAAGGCATTTTTATTTTTTTCCCTATTATAATTTCCTTCCAAAAAATCCCCAAACTATTATTTTTTCTTTCTCTGTTATTCTGAACTAATGGTTCAAATCCCAGTCAGAGGCATTGAGCCAACATTAGTCTAAATATCAGGAATGATTTTTTTTCTTTTTAACTCCCTGAATGTACAATGAGTTTGTTCGTACTTCATGGAAGCACCATGCAGTCTCTTGTTTTGTGGATTTTCACATGCCATCCTAAAAAATTACATCCCCTGCGATTACTGTGTGAAATTGCTATGGTATTTTCTGTAAGTACATGGAGGATTTGTTCCAGTGTCTTTGTGGGAAGTTTCTCTATTCCTTACAAGCACAACCTCGTAAAGCACCCTTCAGTTTATGTCTGCTGCAAACTGTTTCAGGCCTTTCAGAAACTGCAGTGTGCTGGAACAGTTCCTGTTGTACTTTCCCGTCCAGTGCCTATAAGAAGGTGGCAGCATCCAAAACTGCAAATCCAAAAGCCCTTTTAGAAGCAGAAAATCTGGAAATAAAGGTGAGGCAGAACCAGCCTAGAGAAACCACCAGTATCCTAGGAAACACAAAGAACATTAACCAACAATAGCGTTCCCTAATAATTATTGGTTTTATTCTTTTACTACATGTTTGGGTGAAAAATTATAAGCAGGTCAAAGCCTGCAATGTTTAAGAACATTTCCCTAAGAGAGGATTATACCTATCTGTTATGAATGAAAAATTAAATGTTCACTTTTGCTTTTTCCTGAGTAAATTGCAATTTCTGAAAATCGGGGTTTGATCAAACATGCAAACTGAGAAAATAGCCTTTGCAAGTCCCTTTACTCTTTTTGAAAAAGAATTCAAAGTACTGAAATAATGATGTGTTAAGCAATAGAAGTGGCATGTTTCTGAATCACTACATCTTGCAGGCTGTAATTTTCAGCCTGCTCAGGGACTCTTGATCATGCAAACTAAATTGAACCATTGCATGAACAATTTAAAAAGTATGGATGCTTTTATCCAGGACTGAGTACTCCAGCTGAAACACCCCAAATTAGATCACATTGTTGTCACCATCCTGTCTACCTGCAAAACTCTACATGGATATTTGCATTCCCAAGTAAAAGAGGGATGATACTGGCAAGAGACTGGGGCAAAAGATGGAAACAAAAGAGATCCTGCAATATTTTAAAAACTAGCAAAAGATATACCTAAAAGTAGGTTTCCCTCCCCAGCCAAACGTGTGGAATATACCATACACTACCAGGGAATGTCTGAATCCACAGCAGCTTACTCACTGAACAAAGTATCCTTTTACATCCCAGCTGGGTGACAAAATCCAGCAAGATAATCGTACTGATAATTTTCCTTCATTACAGTTCCCATTCCCCATATACTATACAGCTAGAATAAAAAAACCCAACAAAAACCAAACCAGAACCCACATTTGCTAATCACCTGTATTTGGACATAAAGAAACTAAAGCAAGGGTTGGGTGTTTATCTTCTACCTTCTTACCTTCACTGCCTTTGTTTCTGTTTATTAATGCTGTGCTGGTTTCACCAGTGTTACTGTACTTAGAAGCTGGGAGAGCTTCCACATGTTTGTATCCATGGACTGCCAACACACCACCCCAGCCTGGGAGGATGCTTGCTTGATGTGTGAGCAAAACAGCATTAACCAAGCGATTGGAAGCATGCAGCAGACTACCTATATAACTAGTCATAAACAACCACCTAAAGGACAAAACTTTTTCTTTAACATCAGAAAGTCTCCTCTGTTAAAGGTCAGGAAAAAATGTGGCAGAAGCATGACCCTGGGTAACACAATGTCTCCTCAGAAAATGGAACACTTTAATTTGATATCTTGCAAAATATTTAGGTGCAAATAAACAATATTTAGTAATATTTAATAAAGTATAAACCTTTATTGCCCATGAATATTTTGTCTATGCAACAATGAGAATGAATGAGCTATGTAATTTATCCTTATAAAGGAAATGGAAGGAGGAAATGCATCCACCTGGGAGCATGTACTGCTCATGCTAACTGGACTCATATTAACAGAGACGGTGTATATCCCACCAGTATGTAGAACAAAGGAATGAATCTCTGCCTGGTATGAATTTTTATTTTCCCTCAATTTCACCGCCAAACTGAAAAATCAGTTTGCAGAGTTCTGGCCAGCAATATTGTATTACACAAGTAAAATATTTTCTTGCGACAAAGTTAGCTTCACTCCTATAAACCAGCTTGGTAATATGTGACCTGCTTCGAACATCTGTCTGTTCCTCAGTTAAAGGCAATGGCATACTAAATCCAGAGTCCACAAAACTTGTATACCATCCTACCTGTATGCCATCCATGCCACTCCCTCCAACAGTTTATAAATACATTTATTTGGTGAATTTCTTATTTTCAGAATCAAAGCCTAGATTGTGACTTAGGAGGTGAAAGACTCATATATTTAGTCGACTGCACAATTTGGCAGTGGATTTACATTTTCAGTCCCACATGCCTTTTGAGAAGATGTGATTTAGTCAAAAACAATTACCGAGCTCGAGCCGGAACCAGCACGGGGACATTCTGTGGTCTGTGGCAGGCAATCAAGAAAGGTAAGCTAATGGCACCTGCCATTAGTGAATCTGTATTTCTGAAAAATGTATTAAGTTTTGTCATGTTGACATGTTAAAAACAGAGTTAAAAACAAAACAAAGCAAAATAAACCACCTTTAGTAAGCTAATTAAAACAGCTTTAGCTCATACACCAATGCATTCTTGACTCATAAATAAAAGTCCTAAGCAGACTTTTTGGCTGGCAAAAAACCCCAGTTTGTAAGGAATTTGATACAGCTGTGGAAATTAAACTTGCTGCAAAGAAACACATAGTGGAGCATGTCATGGCTTGGAGCAAAAGGTAAACACAGTAATGTTTACATTGCCAGAGCACTGATTTATACCGAAATTCAGCACAGTATTCCATGCAAAACTAAAACTTTGGGTAGTGCTAAACACCTAAGTAACAGAAAATAGTAGTCTCTTCCCTTGCTGCTTTTTAGAGAGTAGTTTGCTTCAACACATTTGCATTCTGCTTGGATCTTCTAAGTCAGCCCCAAGGTAGCCTGAGGGATCATGCTTTCAGGAGTTCGGGGCCAAAGGAGGAGCAGGCTCCTCTTCTACTTTATTGCCATGACACCTGGGAAATAATTGGCACACTATCACAAATGATGGTTTTCAGCACTGTGGCATGCAAGGATTTCTGCCTTAGCAGAAATATCTGCTCCCTAACTGAAATTTTCCAGAGGGCTTCACAGTGCATGATCAATATTGAAATGTGGGCTCAGGGATAAGAGAGAAGCCTCGTGTTTTCATCTGGAGTGAAAAAACTACTTCTGACATATAAGAGAACAGGGAGCGGGGTCCCAGACCGCTTCTTTTTCCTGAACTAGGATACCTAGTGGTCTACCACTGAAATCTTCATTCAAGTGATTTGGATTTCATTCCACCAAATCTATAAGTGGACCTGCTTTGTAAAGGAATATTTTGCTGCCTGTTCCAGAGCTGTTCTTGACAAACTGTTTTGCGTGAACTCAGACTGCTTCAGCTTGACCATCTGTGTAGAAAATCTACCCGAGACTTGCCTACTAGTGAGGGAGAATCCTGAAACAGTTACTACTTTGATGCAATTTAGGTAATTATCCAAAACTCAGTTATCAATGTAAAATTAACATGGGCTTCTTGGAACTGATAAATTTCATTTGAACAAATTTTCACTGTGGAAAATAATTAAACAATAAGCTCTCTAGATAGAGCCTGGCTAAGAACATAATGCAAATCGTTGTTCAACTCATATGTCTAATTTATTACCCAGCCTTTTAGTTTAGGTTTTGGAGTGGGTTTTTTCATTGTAAATTCTTTGGAACTTGGGACATATTATGTGTGTGCATGTTCTGATGTTATTTTCATAGTAACTAAACATGAATTCTAGTCTTAGCTAGATTTTCAAGAAAACCTACCAGCCCCAAACTCTCTGTTAGAGAATTCTGCTTCCCCATTAGAAGAGCAATCAAGACTGTAATAACTATGTAATCTGAAGCACATTAGTGATCACACTTCAAAATGTAATTTCGTATCTTCCCACCTTGCTGTCCTACTTCTCAAGCTCTGAATAGAGAAACTGCAGAAGAATGGAAGGGAGGTGGGAGGGAATTAATCAACTCTCATCTGCCCCTATTGTGCCATTTTAATGACAGGTTCGCCTTCCGTGTTCTTCTGGGAAACAGAGGAAGACGCCAGAGGATCAAGTGAAATAAAGTGGTAGTGGAGTGCAAAATAAGTTAGAATAAGGTAGACCATGGACAACAGCTAAAATAGAATAAATGAGGGGGGAGTGGAAAGGTGGAATTGGAGAGAAAATAGAAAAGTGGACCAGATAAAACTTAGTGCAACCCGAGAAAGTGAACAGCAAATTTAAAGGTGCAGCAGTTGGGATGGGAAAAGCAAACATTGAAAAGGAGAAGACTGTCTTCTCAGAGAACAGAAGCAGAAAATGCAATGGTGTCTAAGAATATGTAGGAGAAAGATTCAACAAACAAAGATGTGGGGTGGGTGGGGGTGGAGAAAGCAGGGATAAGAAAAATAACAGTAAAAAAGTAGTAATGAAGAATGCCATTGAAGAAATGGAAGGCAAAACAAAAGATGCCAAAGCACTGGAGATAGGAAACAAGGTAGTGTCAAGAAGCAAATGAGAGTATAGGCAATGAAGAGGAAGAAAATTCATACACAGGAAAAAAAGTATGGAATAAATAAGATATAAACACACATATGAAGAATGACTACAAAAGATGATGACATTGTGCCATGTGAGTAGGGCTTAAGTTTGCCTTAAGAACAGGTAGTCATTTTCCCACTGCTGGTCTTGCATTTGTAGAATAAAAATATTAATATACTATACTAGGGCAAATGTATCTCACAGCAAAAAGCTGTATATCCCTAATAGAAACAGACTTGATGTCAAGATAGTCTGAGGAGAGATATTCAGATTGTTTTCTATTCTTCATTGTACTCACTTACCCAAAAATGGGACCTACGGCTTTATTCTGTCATTCTGATACATGCTGAGCAGTACCATGACCTACAAGTGATTTGAGTGAAATCAATAGGACTGCTTGCTGAGCAAGGGCTTGATTGCTGCTTTGCCTAGGGTCAACCACAGAATTGCTTCCAGCGAAAAAACACGTTTCACTTATTTTAATACAGCATAAATAGATAGAATGGGTACTGAGGATTGGCAGCTGTAATGTGTTTATTTACATTCTCTTCCAAATCTAGCTAATAGGTTCCCATCACCTTGAAAGTTTTAGATGACCAAATGTCCATAAAATAATATATAGACCTTTTTTCACCAAATCAGCAAAACTTTTAAATGTGTTTATAACATAAGCAATAATCCATTGCCAAACTTTTTACAATTTTGACCCTTCTGGACTTTGGGTAACTTTTGTTTTATATAGATATAAAGGAAACAGTCTCTGAGTTAATGCCCTTTTAAAAAAAAAATCTGGACATTTTCTCAGAATGGTTTCACTGCTGTGGACTCAGTGAGATCCTTCATTGGATTCATCTCCAACTTTGTCTCCACTTGATTCAATAAGTTGAATACCAAGAGAAGAGAGGGGTTTCTTTTTTAACTGAAGGTCTCTCTTTATTACACTTAGGCATCAGTCTCTTAATATTTCAGAGGCTCATTTCTGAGCACACAAACTCACGAAGGGCTTGAAGTTTTGATAGCAAATTATCAAATTACATTTGTACCCCAAAGATGTGTTTGTTACACCTAACTTTCAGAGTACACCTCTAGGGTAAAAAAAACCCCTCTAGGTCACTTAAAAACCAGATCAAATAGATACATAATTATGAAACCGTATAGTTCAAATTGCACAATTAAACTATCAAAGCAGACTGCGAAGAGTAAATAAAGGTGTGTGTAGGCTTATAACAGGTGGTAGTTTTCTGACTATTCAAATTAAATGTCTTTCAGTATCTACAGTATTAAATACTGAAATTTATATTTTTAGTTAGCATGACTAGAAAATTGCACAAAAGGGAACATTTGGAACAATGAAGCAAGGGGAGGAAAATGAGAACCAGTAGCAAGAAGATAAATTCTATTATATTACCCATTCCTTTCACAAAATGCCTCCTACTGAACTCCATGCCATTGGAAATCTATCCAAGCTCATTTTTGCTGACAGACAAAAAATATCACACAAGTATCCTCTTCCCAGACAGATCTTTGCTAAACAGGTCTTCTGTATCTATGAATAATATTTTATAGTTGATTTGTTCACAATGAGCCAACACACTATGGAGACATATCCATGAGTGAAAATAACTTCATATATCTTCATATATGACTACAATCACGGAGAAAATGCCAATAAGTTACAATAAATCTAATAAAAGAAATAATGCCAGAAATGAATGTAGTGCTACGAATTTTGTCACACTGTCTGGGTTTGTGATTCAGTAGGATTTCACAAATTAAATAAACTGGGGCCTAGTATAATAAAGTTCTGTGCTTACAGACAGATTCATTTACCAGATCCATCATACAGGCATCTCATGAGCCAGGTCTGGACTCCAGCCCTGCCACCCCAAAGTCACTGACCTCTTAGGCATACAGGGAGCTAGTTAGCTGCTTACAGCTGGTGATATGCTCTTGTCTTCTCTGTAATCCAGCCACTGTCAGAAAAAATGAAACAAAACCTTTGACCAACTCTTCATTCAATTTTGAAAAAATATTATTATTTTTTAAGAAGATGAGACTATTTTCAGTTTATCATAGAAGTGCCTCTGTTGCACTGGCTATGAGAGACAGTGGTTGAAGTGGTGACATCCTAGCTAACCTGGCCACCAGTTCCCCAGAGAACTCCCACCACAATCCCTGGGGCTTGACCCAAACCTTCTCTTCAGTATCCTCCTGGGGAACAACATTGGGTCTCCCTAAATTTTGTAGCAGCAATTAGATAATTCATTCTCGAGGACAAATGTGCTTCAGGCCAAGTACTAGACGCAGTATCCCAATGTAGAATACATGCATTAACTCCCTCAACCATATTCTGCATGAAATCAAAACAGCCTTTTATTTGTTCAGAAAACTGTCCTTCCACTTATCCACTGCCAATTTTCATCTGTATCTCAAAATTCTTCCAGTGTCATCAACTGAGAAAGCATATAGCTCTCATCTGCCTCTTCCCGACAACAGAGGCTTATTAATTTCCTTCTCTGTAAGAGAAATCGGAACAAGCATCTTGAGTACTTCATCACCATCTTTTCAAGTTTGGGATCTCTAATGATATATTTTCTACTAGATAATCTGATTTTTTGCAGCTCTGCAGAATCTCATACACGGTCCTGAAGCTGTGTAAGTTCTGTAGACTGTTTCTGTGTTATAAATAAAATATCTGTGGTGGGATTATAGAAGAAAAGAAATCCCAGTATTTATCAACATCCCTTCCACAAGGTCCTTGAAGATACTTAAGTATCTAAGTCCTGTTATAAACACACTAAATCTAGTACAAAGACTAGAAAAGCTAAAAGGCAAATATGAAGGTCAAGAAATCGGAGTATATTTAAGACAAACAGTCATTTAGTTGATGCATTTGCACTGTGTTGGCTTAGTGCCCACAGTGGGATCCCACAAAGGACAGAGCACACTGAGGACGGTTTTTAATAAGCTGACTTCACAAATGCATCTCCAGCTCTTTCCAGCTCATTCCAAAACTCAGACATACAAGGCTGTTACTAGCAAATCTGGTGCCCTTTGTGACCAGGGCCATTCCTAATACTAACCCTATGTAGCTGTCAAAATATTTTCTATTAGACATTGCCTAAAGAGAAGAGTCATTTTGGAGAGAGAAAAACAAAAAAACAACTTTAGCAACCAACTATATAAATCAAACCCAACCCCAAACCTTCATAGTGTATTTTATAGATCACACCAAAATGTTCAAATCAAAGTGTTTATTTTTGGAAAGTAAAGACAATTATGTGATAGAAGTTAATTATATTTTGCAGGAACGTCAGCTGGCCTCATTTAAAACAGTGATGTCTAATAGTTCCCATTCATTGTGCAGGGATAGAATTCAATATATAGTAAGATACCATGATGAGTTGCCTGAGCTCTTGGAAGCTCTTATTTATTTTTTTTTTTCAAGGCCTGATACCTCTGTAAATACACATCTCTGAATTTTGTCATGCATGTTGGATCGATGTGCAGATGGGCTGCCTCTAAAAAAAAGTCCATTGGCTTCTGGAAGAGATTCAGAAAGTGTCATTAATCTGCTCTCTGCACTACAATAACTTGGTGCTCCAATACGACACTAAAGCTACTATGCCTCAAAGAAACAGAAGAAATTAAAGTTATTATCACCTGAGACTACTACAGGTAACAGAGCGAAAGTTCTTTTTAGCATGCTGTGCTATCCACAGATTCTCCCAGATTTCATTTACTATACCATCCATTATTTCTACATGATATAATAATATCATTGTCCTAGATCTTTGTTCTAGATGTCCTAGAACAAACCATAACAACAGGAGACTGGTCCCAATCACATTCAGTGGAAATATTTACACTGTTTGGTTTAAGACTGCCTGGGTTTGTTGCTACTTGTTTAGTAGCACTGGAGCATTTTGCTGCCAAACAGACATGGTTTACTTCTAAGTCTCTAGCTTTTAGGACTAAGATGTTTCCAATGCTGATACGAATTTATGATTTGACTCCCTGATTTTCATACATACGTTGCAGACATTCTTATTTAGATACTATAATAAGACAAACTTCATTTGTCTCCTTGTGTAATGTTTTCAATCACTCTATTACATCATTTCACATTGTAAAGGCATTTAAAAAACAAAACAAAACAAAACAACCCTGAGGAACTTGTCTTTAAATGTTTCAAAATTCAGTAAATAACAATAATCCTATCAGCGATATTAGCCAAAGCAGTATCCCTCCTTTTTTTTTAATGACAACCTTGCAGCAATTTGACAAGATCATTAAAAAATCTTCCTGTCCTCTTGGAACAATTTCATGTGCCTTTAACAAGAGGTCTGGATCTATCTGCAGCTTTTCTAACCAGAGCTGGCCCTTGCTATTTCAGTTCTCTGAAGAATACAAATGCATCCACCCCCTCGTCCATATCCCTATAATTTACTCTGCTCGCCAATTAGAAACCTCTGAATGAAATTGTGAAGGGGGAGACACAGAGTCTATATGTAGATGGAAAACCTAATAATGTAAACATGAGTTCCAGGAACAGAACAAGCAAATAAAAAAAATTCACCCTCCAAGTGAACAGTTACATTTCTTTTCAGTTTTCATGTGGCACGCATATTTAGTGTATGCCTTCTCAAGCAGACGATGCCACCAGGGGTTTCTCCACACCTGTCCTGGGGGAAAAGAGTTTACTGAAAAACAAGAAATTGCCTTTATGTTGCTTTGCATTTTTATTTTGCTAATACTAAAAGGCAGCTAAAAGGGGAAGTTGGTCCAGCAGCTCAGCTGTAATTCAGACAGCGGACAGCCTGCCCCAGCCCAAATCGCCCTGCCCCAGCCCAAACCATCCCCTTTGTGCCTGGGGACCCAGTCCTTCCAGAGGCCCTGGTACTGAACACCTCCCTCAAAGGCAGCACAAGCTTCCTCACTGACCTTGGTCACCAAAGGGGCTTTTGCATTTAAGAGTTTCCCATTGATTAGGGTTATCAAATGAAGCCCCAAATAAATGGAAGTAATAGTAGTCACGCAAGCTGCGGTACAAGCTTAGACACATATTGTCTCTTAGACCTCTCTGCCCATGCTCATGTCCTCTGTATTGCTATTGCTGCCCTTGGGGTGCAAGGTAGAGGCTAACTCCTGTTTCCACAAGAATGGGATTAGAGCTACATTTTGGTTAGGTATTACGCTTTTTTTTTTTAATATTATCTTCAGAGAAACTAAGACACCTGAACTGATCACACACCAACTTTATCTTGTTTTGCATTCTGTAGCATGGTCTTCTGTAAAGTTACTCCTGAACAGGACTTTGTAAATGAAGAGAACATTGGGACAACTGTCTTCAGGGAAAAGGAAACCGTAACCCTAATAGATTATAAGCAAGGATTTATTAGAGCATCTTATGATTCAGGCAACCTATATATATGTAGTGTTTTTTAGCTGGGACAGCATTAATTCTCTTCATAGTAGCTCATGTGGTGCCACTCTGGATTTGTGACCAAACCAGTGTTGATAACACACTGATGTTTCAGTTATAGCTGAGCAGTGCTTACACAGTGTCGAGGCCTGTTATTGCTGTTTCTCACACTGCCCTGCCAGCAAGTTGGCTGGGGATGCACAAGAAGTTGGAAGAGGACACAGCTGGGACAGCTGACTCCAACTGACCACAGGGCTATTCCATACCATAGCGCATCCTATTCAGCAATAAAACTGGGGAGGGAGGGAGACAGACTGGCCGGTTGGCTGGTGGTGAGCAATTGGGGTTTTTTGCATTACTTGTTTTTCTTGGTTTTGTTTCATTTCCTCTTTATTGTTTTTCTTTGTTTGTTCTTTTTTACTTTTTATTAAACTGTCTTTACTCCAAGTCACAAGTTTTCTCAATTTTACCCTTCTGATTCTCTCCACCATCCCACTGGGTGGGGGAGTGAGTGAGCATCTGTGTGGGGCTGAGCTGCGTACATTAACCATGTATATGGAATCAAGTCTTCTTCAAAGTAATTTTAGGACAGGGGCTTGAAAATAGGAATCAGAATGCTGTAAAATAGAGTTTTTATCAGCTTCTATATCTACAAGTGTCAGAACTGTGCTAATTACTTTTAACTAGAAAGGATTGTCTTACAGTCATTTTGTCCATTAATGGTAGCTATTTATCACTGTTGAACAATTTTGTTATATGACATCATATTAAGAAAACAACATAAATTATCGTGTTGGACTTTTTCCCTTTTATATGCACTTAAATTGCTGTATCTTAGGTAAATGAAGACTTTTTTTTTCCTGGGTACATTATTGGTGAGAAATTCAGCAGTTATGCCTGCTAAAGGTCATGGTAACAGTGTGGGTTTTTTCATTCTTGATCCAATCTTTAAGCCAACAAGGGCAGCAACAAATTTTGTAAGACCATTAACAAGTTCAGAAACAAAGCAATAGCTGCACTTCCATTTAATTGGCATTCGATTCTTTCTAGATTAAAAAGCATGCCTTGGAGCCCAAATGTATTACTTACATATATTTCATGATTTTTATACTGCTGATGCCAAGAACAAAATAACAATTGCTGTCACCTCCCACAGTGTGTGTGTATGCACTCTACATCATGCATGTGTCCCTAGCGGAAGACAGAAGAGTAAGGAAAATAAATTTGGTTAAAAACAAAGCTTGTCTCTTCTTTCATCCTTCAGTCTAGTGCAAGGTTACAGAAAAAAATGCCTGATAAGGAACTCTCCTTTGTGATCCGTTTGAAAACATACATAGTTTTGTTTTAAGTTGAAGTTAAATATCACAAATATTCAAAACCGAATATTGTTTGAAGCAGAGGCCCTGCATTTTCTAACTGAAAATCAAAGAGACTGATGGAGGAGGACAGAAGGAAAGGATGCAGAGTGAAAAGAAAGGAGTGAGATTTTCAATAAAACAATGTTCTTGTCTGAGATTTTTCTGTGGCTCTTTTGTTTGAAGACACAACAATGAAGGAGGACAGTGGGATGCTGAGATGATAATCAGGAACAGAGACTGCTCTTCCCCACATGCTGCAGTGTCACTGCAGTTATCTCATTTCTGAAATTTAGTCCTCAAAAATACATTCATTTGGGTGATATAAAAATAAGTCTTAAATTACAGCCATTACCATGGTAATTGTCTTTTTTTTTCTTCCTAAGTTTTACACCTTGATGCTCCTCTTCCTTCTGGGTATCTGTCACTGTCTTTGTTCTCACTGCGCCATGGGGGCCAGCATTAACCCCAGATAAGGCAGCAGCCAAATGGTCTCAGTTGTCTTGGTCTTTTTTTTTTTTTTCCAAACCTCTTATTCTCAGACCTAATAACGTCTCTTTAATTACTGCTGTGCTATGATGGGGTGTGACCCAGGATTGATCTTTTATCTGTTGTTTTGGAACTGATGAAGTGTTATAGAGGTACCCAATATCAGACAGGCTGTATAATGACCAAATCTGTCCAGCTTTCCCTATACTATTTGTAGGGATTTTGGTACCACCATCTCTTCTAACACCTCTTTATTTATTAGTTTTTAATTTAGTCTTAAATATTTTGCTCCAAAAGCTGTGCTGAATGTTGCTCATTTTGCCTTCCACCTTATTATTTTATTTCACAGGTCATTTTTCCACTACATGTTTTTACTTATACAGATTATGGGAACTTAAATAATAAACACACTTGTGTACTCCATCAGTGATTGTAACCAGAGCAGCTTGAGTGGCGACTGACATAAAATAATATACAATAAAGGATCAAAGGAAAATAAGCATGCAGAATGAATTGAGCAGAATTTGTTTGTATTTCCACACAAATAATACCTTACACCAGCTGCCTGTCTGGCAAACTTATGTGCCTGTATAGGGGAAAATCAAACTGAGTAGGTGTCCGAAATCACACAATAGAAGTAGCTGTTCTGATTTTAAAGTCGATCTCCTTATGACCTTTCTCTCACAGCTTAGCTGCAGTACTTTCTCTCCCATATTGTAGTGGCAACCATGTAGAAGATCTGCTTTCTGTTCACCTGCAAAAAATACTATCCCAGCAACTAGTGGAGGTCCAAGCCAGAAGTTTTCCACAAAATTTGGCATGTGTACTGCTTAAACCAGAAAACAAATGTTTGTCAGATAGAGCAAGGAATAAGTTGAAGGATAAGTGAAAGGTCCAAATTGTCCTGGATGTATTTCACATCTATCATTCACTGATATTCCATTTGGACTGTTTCCTTGAATAGCAGGATGCATTTCCATTTTGCATAGAAACCAAAGCCTGGCAGAGGTGAGCTGGGAAGGGCAATAACTGCAGGTGAATGCTGTGCCAGGCACTGCCCCCCAACCATGGGTAGCTGACTGGGCACTGGCTGTGAAAAAGACTTGGGAGAAGACTGGAAAACTACTGTGCTCTGAGCTCCTGAATGTTTTGCTAAATATAACAGCTTTTTTTCTAGGAAAGAGAACTGTAGATCTGAGGGAAAACAGGAAACTAGCTGTGGCTCTCTGGTCATAACTGTTTGGTGCCGGTCCTGTTGAATTTTCCCATGACATGTTTATGGTTTGGGACTACAGTCTAAGGCTTTATCTGGACACTCCTAGTATCTCAGACATCAGGTTTCTCCCCAAGATCCATATTTCCAACTGCTTTGCACACTCTGGGACAGCAGCTGCACAATGTTGCCATCGTCTCATTGCAGGGACTGAAGTAATGAAAAGGAAAAGCTGGTGCCATGAAGTGTTTCCCACTGAATAGATCTCAGTTAAAATTATTTCAGTAGTCTTGTTTTATCTGAAATTAATTTTGCATGTGTCCTGAGGAGCAGCAGATTATGTAAGACCTTCTTTCTAGTTATGTAGCAGGAGACCCTGAACATTTGGTGCCTCCTGGCTTGCACAGGGGACCTCAGGACCAGGAAACTTGGCCATCAGTAAGAATGAGATCTCTCAAACAGAGTCAACAATGAAGTTATGAAGCAGGATAAATCACTATTCCACTGAAACCTGTACAATTTTTGTAGCTTGACTTTAACAACCCACAGCTACCATTTGAAGGAGTGGATAAAGAGTGGGGCAGGAAGGATGCTGTTGCCATTGCTGCAAAGGACACCACAGTGGTTCTATACACAAGGAATGTCACTGTTGTACCCTTGTCAATCATTTAAGCAGGGACAGTGAGTTGTTTGGTGTTCTCCTAAAAACTTCGTTCATCGCTGCATCTTTAGTTTCCAGCATGACCAAATATGTGCTATAGAATTCTGCAGATGAGACTTGTTCCATGGCCACATGATGAATCGCACTGGCAGCTGTGGGAGCAGATCCTCTTGTTGGTGGAGTAACATGTCTCATTTATAATGTGACCTTTTTGGCAGACCAGACAGAGCCAGTCTCTGGGAACTCTCCGACCAAGAACCACAATTAAAATTTGTGGATACAATAATATCTATATTAACATCCCTAGGATATTTTTTCAGAGGTTATTTTCAGAAGTGTGTTTAACATGCATTAGGAAATCAGGTCAGTAAGAAAAGGTGCTTCCTGAAGGCACAGAAAGAGATTGAGCAGCACTGATTTTCCCATTGCTAGTACAAAGCTTCTTCATTGCTCACATTACTACCTAACAGTTAACCTAGCAACTATATAACAGGAAGCAGGCTGGAGACAATCAATTAACATTGATTATTATGTAGCATAAGCCTTGCAAATAGCACATTTGGTATTTGCTGTTGTATTCATATTTGTCTATTGCAGAGGAAGCACTTAATCAAGGCTGTAAATAATATTTTTCAATTTTTTCTTTTATCTAGGAAAAATGTCTCATTGAAAAAAAAATTAGAAATTCTCTAAGTATTCTAGATAATTGGCATTTCACATTAGTCAGTTGAGAGGAAGTGCTTCTATGATATTAAGTTAAAACTGTTACAAGTCTAGATATTATTAAATATTTGAAGGCGTTAAACGTGAAAATTATGATGGTTGCAAGGCAAAGTTAACCCAAATGCTGTACAGTGCATCAGGCTTTTACAGGTTGGTAGCTGTCAAAGTCTAAAGAAAATTTATAGTGACCTGATCACGATATTCACAAAAACCCCTGTGGAATCAGTGGAATTTCAGCAGTGTTAGAGATCAAAACATGATGCGGTGTTCTGATCAAGACAATATTTGACCATTAAAAATTCCTAAAATTAAGCATTCTCCTGACAAAAAGACAAAGAAATCACTATTCTGACCAGCTTAATTATGTCAAAGCTGTGAGCATAGCCAACCTATTCCTATACATTTTTCCTGCACATGATATTTACTATTGATTTCTGATTAAACAGGAATTAATTTAAAACATGACTGAGAGCACTCACTGAAGGCTTGTAACAGCAATGCCTAGTAGTATGCTTTCCTAATTTTTCCTGACTTTGAAAGTTGGCGTTCAGTTGATTTAAACTTTTCACGAAGCACAATTTATTGAACAGACAGGCAGAAGCACCAAATAGGCAATATTTGCATCTTGAGAGCTCAAAAAAGTGTGGTCTTTAGTTAAAAAGGAATGCAACTATACTGAAAAATGGCTTTTAATTGTCTGTCCTGAGTACTTCAAAATGGGCCATGAATTCTAAAATATCTTGGGTTTCTGTTTTCTGAAAACCCGTGAGCCCTTCCTTGGTGTGCGATCTGGGCTATGTTGCTATTCCTAGTGTCTGGGGTTTACTTTCTTTTTTCATTTTTTTATGGTCTGCTTGACAAACATAAGACTAGCGTGTTATGAGAAAGAAAAACTAGATTAATCAAAGATTAATCCATAGGCTCTTGAAAATGTATATAACAATAAGACTGGTTTCATAATATCGCAGTGATGTGTTTGTTACAAGTCTTTTCCTTTTTTTTTAAACTGGGAGTATATTGGTCAAAGCTTTGGGTTTTTTTTTTTAAGTGTTCAGACATGGCATTGGCAAAGAGTTGTTTCTAGCACTGAAGTCCAGCCAGCAGGAGCTGGGCCCATACTCCTGCTGCACAGTTTTACCCTACCTAACATAATGGAGGAGCTGAATCAAAATATTGTACTTTGAGACACGCCGAAGCAAGGTCATCTGTTCAGAAAATGTAAAATACTGTAAGGCAAAAAGGGTAAGAAAGACAGGCTAGTGATTTGTTCAGGGCAGTGCCAACAAAGGAGGACCTGAAATATCACTGATCCCAGCTCAGCCATAGAGATGTTCAAAAAGGACCGAATTTTAGATTTTATGTGGAAGGTAAATCTCAGGATACTAGTAGTTGGATTATCAGTGGAGCCAAAAGACTGATAGAATAGATTCATTTGTTATATGATGTTTTGAAGACAAAACACTACTGAAAAATTATGCAGTAAACAGGGCATTCATATTTTAAATAGGCTACATGTAGACAAATTGGAAGATTAAACACTAAGGGTTTTTTTAAGCAAAGCGTGACACTGCTTGTGCATACAAATGCTAGAACAGCTATACAAAGAATAAATCCAATGGGGATATGCCCTCTTTTGGCTACTGCTTTCTATGTGGTCAAAAGTTCTATTTTATTTTTCAAGTATCTACCAGTGGTCAGTTGCGGACCTTGACCACAAACAGTTTAAAAGTTTATGAATCATGCACTTAAAGTAACTGTGCAAATGGATTTTGTTCTGAAAAGTCTTTTCATTGGTGACAGATTACCAATGGAACTTCTGTAGTTTCAATTGATTATCTGCTTCTTTGGTGACTGAGTGGCTATAGTTCATAGATTGCAATAACCATTTATTGTTTCCTACCTCCATTTGACTTTTTGCTCTGGTTTTCTGACTTAAAAAGTTAATGGATATCAAATGAAATAAAACAGCTAACAAAATGAGGCAAACATCAATAATATGTATCTATATGTTTGCATTGTGCATATCCAAAACAAGGAAAGGTCTCAAAGTTGTTCAAATTGTTATATGACAGATTCTCTGATACCTCCGTGAACATTCCTGAATGTGCTACATGTGCTGAGCAGGGCACTGAAGGGCCAGTCTTGGAGGCAGCCTCCAGCTGCCTCGGAGAGGGCCTACTACATGTGCATTGATGGAAAATCTGCTTTTCCTTCACAGGCAGAAAACACAACTTGAGTGCTATGTGATTTCATCATCATGTGCCACCTTGCAATAAGCTGGTGCTCTTACTGTGTTATTTATGAGGGATGACATGCCCTTTGACCAAGAAACAGAGATAGCAGAAGTGTCCCACATACTTCCTCTCTCATTTCACAGCCCTTCAGGGACTCTTAGGGATTAACTATGGCTAGCTGGGTTCATGGGGTTTAGTGTCATCTCTAATTAAATTTAAACAAGCTAAGTCACAGCCTTTCATGTCCCTTTACATGAATGAATCTAATTCTGGTCTGAGATTTTCTAATAGTTTTGTGAATTAAATTGATTTTTACCTTTCCTGTTCCTTTGTATAGTTACATGACTAAGTTTAAAGTGTGTTAGTGCAGTGAGCTGGGTTAGAAATTTATTTTCATATGATTTCTGGAACTAGACTGAAAAATGCTCAGCACCTAAAGAACCAGGTTTTCAAAACTTAAAGGAATCAAAAGAACTTGCTTTATCGTTGTGTCCAATCCCTCTGCTGTTGCAAGCAGCCATAGTATGTATGGCCTCTTTTCCTATTTAGCCAAAACAACCATCCAGATCTTCAAAACAGCATATTCTATTGGGAGACATTCAACACAGGTTTGCCTCTGACAGGAGAGGAATCAGTGATCCCAGGTTTTTAACTCCATGAGACCTGAGACAGAAAATAACAACCAACGTTTAGAGACCTTGGAATGAGAACTGGGTCTTTCAGGCAAACACAGAGACCCAAAGTGTTATGAAAAAGGATCAGGGCAGTGTCTGGAGAGACCTGGATGTACTCAGAGATGGAAAGGACAAAGGATTGGTTTTTTTAATACACAGAGTCACTGAAAAGAGATTTATTGTACTTTTCCTTTTGTGTGGCTTAACATTCCTGCAAGCTTAAACCAGTATCATGTACTTTTCATTAGTCACTGCATTCATTAAGGACCAACTGTCAAGTAAAATTGTAGCAACTCTGGGCACGTAGTTGAGTCGGGCTCCAGGCAGCTGTTGTACAAGTTGTGAAAAAGAGTCTTTACCAGGAATGAAATGAGGGTCTTGTTTTTGTTATACATGTCAAATTGTCCCTGCCTGAAATACTTCTAGTGAATATTATAATCCTTTAGTTTAACCCTGAGCTTAAATCAAAATACATAAATCAAAATACATAACTAAATGAAGGCATATTTTTGGTTGTTTTGGAATCTAAATTCACTCCCAGTTTACTTAACTCTTTGGTAGAAAAATGTTTCCTATTTATTGCCTTTGGCATTTGATGTAGAGAAGTAAGGTGTGTGAAAGTGACTGACTTTGAAATCCTGGGAATATGGGGAGGGAGGTCCAACATAATCAGATTTTTCCTTTTTTCCAGCCTCTCTAGCAGTCTCAGTGAAAGCAGTAGAACATCTGACTTTACTAGGAAAGAGAGATCAATATTCCAAATTATTTATTTATATAATTAACTATCTTTAAATAAATCAAGCTGCAGTTCAAAAAAGCTTCATATTTCTTACTGACAGATGATCAGATACTTGCAGAGAAAGCCATTAGCAAATCCCATGTGCAGTATTCACCATTTGTATGGTGTATTTACAGTTCTTTTCAAAGCAAGTGTTGGAAGGGTAAATGATTTGCCTTACAGAGCAACCCGAGAGACTGTTTTTCATTAAATGTAGAGTTAGATGAGCTGCTTACAGAAGCAAGACAAGTATGAAATGGAATTAAACCTCCAGGGAGGAAGACACTGCTCCAACCGGAGAGACATTTTGAAAATCTTCTAAAACACAAATGTGAAAACCTCAATGCCCCAGATGCATCAACTTTCAGCTGCCAGATGGATTGCTTACTGAGTTCACCACAGCCTGGATTTTATAGAGGTGTGGCACAATGGTTGGACCATAAAATACTGCTAAAGGTTCTGCCACCACTGATTCAAACTCTCTAGCTGAGCTATAGCTAAAAAGTTCCCCATGTCAGAGTAAGTGCCTTACACAGCAAGTGGGAAACCTGTTCTACCCAAGTTAAATGTGCCTCCTCAAAGAGCTGAACTCCATGTGTTCCCCATCAGTCTCAGACCGAGAGTACAGTGTTGTCTGAGTAGAAAAGCATCCTTATAGACTCTTTTCTCCCTTTTACAGCGAGCCTTTCGCTGGGTTCTAATGGGGATCAGGTGACAGCTTTCATCTAAGAGCAGCATCATGGAAACCTAAGGGGTGTGTGAGGTGTCCAAGGTCACCAGTAGGAAATAACGTGAAGAAAGGCTACATCTAAATCCTATTGAAGAGAGATTTAAAAGACAGAGACCCATCTGGACCAACTAGAGAGTAGAGTATTCAATAAGTAAGAAAAGTCCTGGAAGAAAACACAAGGGTTTACAAAGGAGAGAGGGACTGAAAGACGGTGTCACTGACATGAAAACACTGATTTTTTTGACTCTGTATAGGAATGAAATATTTGATTCCTATGTGAAAAATCTACGAAACATTAGTGAATAAAACATTACTTCTGTTATCCAAGTAATAGGTTTTGGGCTTGCACACATAAGAAAACCCCAAAGCATGAGGTATATTTGCAGTTCTGTGTACCTGCTGTCACAGAAGCAGCGCAGAGCCTGTGAGCTCAGCTCCCCTCCCTTACAGAGCCCCGTGCCACTCCAGCTGGGTCACAGGGCCCCTGCCATCTACCCTGAAAAGGGACATCAGCATGGATGGCGCTGAACCATCACCTTCCTGAGTATTGTCTATCACACAGGGCAAAACAGAACCAGCTGCACCAGTTTATTTTGCCAGAAGGAGGAATCTGCAAAATCATTAGGTGCAGAAAACAGAGCAATACCTTTGAGCATAACCATCCAAGCATCCAACCCTAGACATAAATTACCAAGTTCTCCCTAGATACATTAACAATGAGGTCTACCTAATTGCTAAGTGCTTGGTCAAGAGTCAGATTTTCTGAAGACAACTTCATTCAGTTCATATGATGAAGCAAATGATGGCATAGAAATATATTTTTTTAAAGAGTTTATGAAAAATATTGTGGCAAATAAACCAAAAGCCAGAATGTATTCTGGTGATGCTGGAAGAATGTGTTCATTTACATGAAAGAAAAATTGCTGCAGAAATGCTACCAATAATCTCTGCATACAGACTGGAGCTTCAAAAAGAAAAATTTTGATCGCTTTTGGCATTTTAATACATCTACTGTCCATGTTTTCAGCTTTGTCTGCAGCTCGAATGGTGAGGTAAAGTCAAAAATGTGGTAGGAGCAGAAAGCATTCTGCTTCTTTACTCTTGGTATTCGACTGCAGGAATATCTCCTCTAACAGTAAAATCCTGGGAAGGAAAAGAGAAGGGGGAGAGGAGGGTAAGCAACAATTGTTTCATTTATCAATTCAAAGTAAATACTGACATTTATGCAGCATATAATTATTAATATTTTAACATTTGTTATGTCGTCTTCATCAAAACAAGTTATGAAGTGTTTTTGCTGTGATCATGTGCTTTTCCTGTCTCTTGTCCTTTATTTGGATGAACAGTCTCATTTCCCAATGAAGGCAGCTGGAAGAATGGGAACAAGAAAGTGTGAGCTTTCTCATATAAAAGACTAGAAAACTTTAAAAGAAAAGAAACAGCAAATTATTATGACACACAGAGGCTGAAACTAGGAATATCTAGAACTGATTTTAGAAAAAAAAATTTCTAAGGAATTTAAAAGACTAGGTGGAAGAAAAATGTCATGTAAACCTTGCTGAACTGCTGATACCGAGTTCCACAGCTGAACAGAACTTTAGGTATGTTAGCAGAGTTTATTTATTTTGTAGCTTAACTAGATTTAGTTGTTTTAGTTGCTTAGTTGCTTTCCTGCTCAGGGTAAGAGCAATATAGCATTTGCCCCCCTTATATTATTTGCCCCCTCTACATTTGTTTTATAGCATGTCTTTATAGGATATCACCTCTTACTCATTTTCTCTCTAAATGAAACAATATTTCAATTTCCTTCCATAAAGTGGCCTTTCTGTAATTCTAATAACACCACTTGTCTGTTTGTGAACCTCTTTTATTGCTGTCATATCCTTTCCTGAGATAGAATGATAAGAACTGAGCCAAATATTCCAAAGAAGAGCCTATAAGTGATCCTTATAATGACAGTATAATATTTTTTTGTGCTGTTTTCTAGCTCATTTTTCACATCTTATTCTTTCCAGCAATGCTTTGGACTTGAACAATCATTAGAGCAGAAGATGTGAGAGGCTCAAATTTCCCTTCCATTGTAGAACAGCGTGATTTTTTTCAATAATACAATTAACTGACAGCTTCAAGCACTCTGACCTCTCTGAAGGTGCTCAGAGCTTTTGCTAGTTATTTACACCTCAAATGTTTGTTTCTCAAATATCCATGCTGAAGTTGTCCATGCTGCATCACAAGATGCACGCAAATCTCCCCCTTCCCAGCTGCTCTCATACAGTCAACCACTTCTCATAACTTTCCAAGAATAATTAAAAACAAAAACTGACAACAAAAACAAGGGCTTGTGAGATCCCAGGTTGACTTTCCATTATGGTTCTCTGATGGGCTGCAAATGCGTACAATTAACTTCTCTTTACTAACTTCTTTCACCATCTGTGAGGAGGAGAGAAAAGTTTCTACCAAATGTTCTGAAAAACTTGAAATATTATTTATCCATAAATATAAAAGCTAATTTTTGAAAGCAATGGTCCCAAACACATCCTCCTCCCCCTTAAGCTGGAAGCCAGTACCCAGTGACTGACAGTATCTGCGCCAAGGGACAGCCCATGTGCCTGTCTTGCGCACACCTTCGCACCTCCCAGCCACCCATGGCTTTCCCTGGCACCTAACCAAGTCCTCTCATGAGGTGTCAGTGCTTGTATAGCACGATGCTGCTCCTCTCTTTCCCCCTCTTACTTCCTTTCTCATTTCTGTGCTGTCTCCCCCTCAGTAGGCCCCAACTCCTCATCCCCACCTCTCTCCTCCCCCCGCAGGTTTCCTGCCCTTTCCTGAAGTGAGCTCTGCCACCTCCCATCCCTTCACCCATGGGGACTGGGGAGGAAAGCGGCTGGGGAAGGGTATGATGCGTGCACCCTGTCCCCTCTGTCACTCCTGCTGACCTTGGTCCAGACTTGGCACAAGTCTACCTGCAGATGTCCCCCACAGGAGTTTAGCCTTTTTATTTGCACAGTCTCTTTACCCTTTTGTTCCCCCAAGACTTTCTCATTCAGAGAATGCACACACCTAACGCAATTAGCAATGCTTTGCTGTAGCCTTTTGCAATTCATTCCATCCACTGCCTTTTCAAAAGCCTTGTGGTATAATACTTACTGTTCTTCCTTCAGGTAGGATTCTTATAATTCTCTTAAAAGCAATCAGGACAAATTTATGCTGCTTATGGCTTACAGCTTCATAATTTTCTGTATATATTTAAGGTCTTTTCTCTTGCCATTTTCCTTACGGAGTGGAATTCTATAGATACATAAATACATTAAATATGTTTGTTGTAACATGTTACCTGCATTTCCTCACACACAGGTGCACCTCTCGAGTAAATGACTCATACAGATCAATGACTCAAAGGCACTTTATATGCAGATATATTCTATGTTTATCCTGCAGACCACCCACTGCCAGCAAATACAATTATAATTTTATATTGGAGGAGAGCTGGAGGGATACAGGAGTGTGTGTGTACACGTGCATGCATATGTGTGTGTCTCTGTTGCTCTATATATGTGTATGTATGTACATGTGTATGCATGTATAAAATGCACATGTGTATATTCGCTGAGGGTGAAAAAAAATAAAGGAATGCAAGAGAATTAAAAAGTCCTGAATAATATGATTTCAGCACATTTTTAAAATGTAGCATAGCTGCACTAAGTGTGCTGCAAATTAATAGTAAGGTCTGCACTAAGTGTAAGGCTAATGGTATGCCAAACCTCCTGCCCAGGCTGGCTTTGAAAGAGCATTCAAAACACAGCAGTCAAGGAACAGGGGGGAAGAGTGATGCAATGCCCGGGCTCATTGTTTCTTTCTCATCCCCAATCACATCTTTCTGTCACTTCATATATTTTATGCAATTAGGATTAATTAAGGAAATAATTGAAAGAGATTAAATAATAAGATTGTATTCTAGGGGACTATGATTTATCCAGGCTTAAAAGAATAAATAAATACAAGAGCAGAAAAATCTGGGAACAGTTTTGAAAGAAGACACCTTGCTGTGATATGATTTGTAGCAATAGCTACAATACGGTCACTATGACTGAGTGTGTGCAGTGCTAATAGGTGTTTATATCCATACAGAGATGGCTGGGAATTTTTCATCAAAGCATGTTTTCAGCTAATCATGCTGGTTTTGTCTGAATTCTCAAATTTAATTTTCTTGGAAAAAAGAAAAAAAGCATAGTTTTTCTGTCCTTTGTGAAAGGTCATAATAAGTTATTAGTCAAAGCATAATTTTCTATTCTGGTAGCTTATTTTTTTAAATACAAAAGCATTTCTTGTTTTCATTGCAATGAAAACTGAACACTGGGTTTTTAAAGAGCACAGAAAGGATGTGTTTGGTCTGAAAAATAAGGTAAAATATTTCAGTGAAGTAGTGGCTTTCTTTCGCCATGTTAAGAATAAAATGAAAGTAGGACATCTCAAGAGTGTTAACATGCATTAGTGTTGTGCTAGTGACTGCCATTTCTGACAGTGAAAAACAATGAAATAAGAGATGTAACTTCAAAGCTTGGAAACAACTTTGAATTTTTCCAAACGACTTAAATTCCAAATGTTGAGTTTCTTTATAAAACAATGTTTTTGTTGTGCCAGAAGGGGAAAGATATTTGAAGGGAGTGGAAATGAAAACTACAATGATTAATTTCACTATTTATTTGTTTTACATATATATTTTTAGACAGGCATTACACAATGAAGAAGTGCCTGGAGAAGGTGAGACACGTCGATTCCAGTGAAATCCTGTGTGTTGTGTCAAATCTATTGCCTGCTGCTGCTCATCAACCTTAGCATTCATTTCACATTTTATGCATTGTGTGATCAGAAAAGGAAAATATTTTCGCTTCTATTCCCCCAGTTTATAGTGCCAATGCATCACTATATCATGCAGAGTATGACACAGACTTCTCTCCAGCAAAGGTAATGAAGTGAGATCACCCACATCATAATTTTCATGAGTTTAAATCTGCATGCCTTAGTAATAAGTCAAGCATGCCAGCTATTTGCCAGCAACATTATTTAAACATTATTTAACATGTTACAAGGGTCCTGCCAACAGGGTAATCAAAATATAAATGAGCACATTGAACTGAGAGAGACTTCCTAGGGATGGGCAATAAAAAAACATCAGTCTTTACGCCACCATAGGTGGTGGTGGCAGAAGTTTCTCCCCACTATGGTGTGTTGTGAATCGGTGTGTTTCAGTCTCAGACTGCATGGATCACCCACAGGAGTACAAGGAGAAGTAATTTTTCATGCTTATCTTTCAAGTCCTGACTGTCAGCATGGGTCTCAATTAATGTAGGGCACTGGAAATGGCTTACTTACACAGGCGCTCCTTCTGCTACACTATCTCCATCTTTCATCTTTGTCCCATCACATTGAGGCAAAGCACTGAAAAGTCTAAACAGAATCAGTTGCTGCAGAAATAGCTCTTGACAGTGACCTATGTGGGAAAATATATTCATGTTGAATTTCCCAAGCAAAGGACTAATTTACCCCATTAATACTGATTATTTCTCCATTTCCTCTCAGTTTTGGGAAGGCTGCATCTTTAAACCATGCTGAAACATAGTAAAGCCCCCGCTGATTAGTCATGGTTATGCACGATGCCTTTCAAAGAGCTTTCTTGCACTCCTGACTAGCTTCATCTAGACTTAAATTGGATGCTGCAAGCAAAAAATTACAGACTATATTTAATCAGTCTCCTGAAACATCTGGTCCTGTTCAAGAACTTCCTTCACGTGCAGTTATTAGAACATGGTGGAGAATAAAAATCTCCCCTTCCTCTGTGACAGCCCACACCATGAGGCTACCAAGTAATTTTCTAAATACCTTCCCTCCAGGCAGAGACACCTTTCACTTTGGCAAGACCTACTGAGAGCTTCACCCAGAGCAATCTGTGGCCCAAAATAGCTGATGGCTGCTTCTTGCTTTTGTGCAAGAAAAGATCATAACTTTTCAGACTAAGAGTAAACAATAAAGGTTGTAGGGAAGGTGAACCAAGCAGCTCCTTCCCCCTCTTAAATCATTTTCTCTGTCTTATTTGAGCTTAGCTGAGTTGCAGCCCCACAACCAGGTTATTCACTTTCATCAGCCTTATTTTAAACACTTTTCTCTTCTGTTCCTCTGATGTCACAATCAAGATTGCTATGAGGAAAAGAGATAAATTAGTTAACTACTGTTGTTTTGCGTCAACCTCCTTTCTGGTTTGTGCTTTTTGCCCTGGTCACTACGTACAGGCATCTTTGGCCTGGAAAAACAAATCAAAACAAAATTATTCACTGATTAACCAGTTGGGTTTTTTTACAGTGAAGCAGAGCGGGGAAAGTAGCTTGCAATTGCATCAATTTCTCTTGTCCTCTGGGCAATTTATGCTTGCACATTCACAACTTCCAGATTTCCTATATCTGCAAGAGCTTCCTCCAATACATTCTTGCATTGTACTCAAGGACTTTTCATCGCTCCCCAGCCAGGCTCGCTTGTTATACTGCACTGTGTTTGATTGTACTCGCCTTCAAATTTTCAATTTGCATCCTCCAGTTAAGTTTTAGACCCACCGAACGGTTAGAACTTTTCATCTTTCATCTGCCTTCTTTGTAGATAATTAGTGATGACAATAATTCAAGAACATTAATAGAAATCAGATAATGGTGGCTATGATGATTCTAAGTGCTTCTTAAACCAGCTACATTTTAAGCTAAAAACACAAACCAAATCTTTATTTATGGCATTAAGCAGTCTTGAACTGTCCCCAAGATGAAATGCACTTTTCATTTTGGATGTATAGTTTCTTCCAAAGCATTAGTGGTTTTGGCTGGCTAACCAGTACATTTCTCCTACCAAATTATTAATTACACAATCTATCAAAGCAAGTAGTCAGAAAAATTCTTTGCCTTGCTTTCTTTGCCTTTTTGCCATCTCAAATCATCTTCCCACTCATGTGGAAGGATGAACACCACAACATATTATACTTCACCCTTAACCTGAAAGAATTCAGGGTTTGGTGTTCGTGACTGAAGGGTGAGAAGAAGGAGAGAACTTTTGGGGCAGGCGAGAGGAGTACTGCTCTCCCCTGTGGTCCTGGGCTGACTCTGCAGCCTTTACATGGAAAGGTAATGAAGGTTACAGTGCTGTTAACTATACTAAACCTAAATTTTCTGATAGGAAGAAAGCCTGTAGGGAGTCTGGAAGGGCAGCAGACTTGATTGTAGTTTTTTATGTACTGTCATGATTCTCATTTCTCTAACATTGCCAACTTGCTTGACCTCACTGAATGGGTGGAATAAGCTTTTCAGTAATTAAGGTATTAACAATTTAAAAACAAAAATTGAAACACCTGTTTTAATTCAGCAGTTGGAAGATCATCCTTCTTCTAAAATGAAGGGACGTAGTATCTGGTAATTCATATTCCATACTTGTTCCTTGAATAGCACAGCCTTGGCCTCTAGGACTCTGCAGAACTCCTTCCAGTCTCCAATACTAATGACGTTCTTCCAGAATCTGTTCTGTCTAAAATTCTTCTGTTATTTTTTCAAAATCATGCAAATCATACACAACTCAAAGGTAAGTTTAAATCTTCGCCTGACTCCTCATGTGCAGCCACCAGCTAACCAATTTGAACAACTTGCATAGAGGAAATAAGGAATTATTATTTTCAGTATTCTCCTTAGAAAAATAATAATTTCCCTGTGGCCTCCAAAAAACTTCATAAAATAGTTTAATCCCATGATTTCTGCAGAAATTCAACTCTTAACAGTTCCTTCTGGGAATAAGTAATGAGTTTAGTCCTGCTACAGCTCTTCTTTATTAAGAGTGTGTTTTGGAAAGTGAAAATACAGTCTGTCTTGCTTGAAATACTCTGATCCCACATCAGCTCAGGGTTTTATCTTTGATCTTCTGAATACTATAATAAATGCATCTGAGTAAGTGAGGAATTTTGCATATGCTTTCTCTTCTTACACTGGAACGACCCCAGAGTAACACTTCTCCAGTCCTACATCCTGCTGTGCCTGAAGCTCAGCCCTGAAGAGGTGACCACCTCCAGATACCCAACATGTAGACTTCACCTAATCAACCTGGCCCCTTTGTCCTGACAACAAAGCTTATATAACCGTGTGCCTTGTCACTCCCTAACTCTTCTCTGTCAAAGTGATTTGGACTAGAAAAGACCTACTGGTGGAAGGGTCTAAGCTTGCCATGTCTCCTTGGCAGGCACCTGGATGCTAACTTCTGCCATTGAGCATTACAGCTCCAGATTTTTACCTTTCTTTTGCTTTGATCCCCTTCTGGTACATAAGCTGTATCAATCTAGCATTGTGACTTCAAATTTAGGAAGTAAGAAAATTAAGCACTTGCTGTGTCTTCAAAAGCTGCAATGATATGTGATAAAGGTGTTTCTACATAACAGCTGATGGTTTTCCCCTGCCGCAGTGAAAATTGTGACAATGTATGAAAAGCACTTGCTGTGTCTTCAAAAGCTGCAATGATATGTGATAATGGTGTTTCTACATAACAGCTGATGGTTTTCCCCTGCCGCAGTGAAAATTGTGACAATGTATGAAATCACCTCTGTAGCTGACAGCTCAAAACATATCCAAAAATGCTAATATGGGCACAGATAGGCATTCATTGTGATCAAACAGTTCTAGATGGAGAGTTTTCAATATAATTTTTCATGAAAAAAAAAAAATTAAGGAGCAGAAAGAATCTGGAATGTGTTAGAATAAATCTTTGATATTATGCAACACTTCTGATAAAAAAATTTTACAAAATAATTTTTTTTTAATTAATATGGTTGTATTGATTGCAATGAGATTATATGGGCAGACTATATTTTACTTGTATATTTTTTACCAGTTAAGCCTGCATTAGGACCATATTTTTGTGTACTGATGACATCAAAGAGAAAAGAGACAGCGTCCAAGGGGAGCAAATTTAGGATTCAAAGCCTTGAAAAGCTCTGTAAAGCTATCTCTACACTAAAAAGAAGTGGTATTTCAGTCACACTCCACTCATCGGTGTTTTCTACTGGCTAATAGAAGCTGTTCAACATGCAAACTGATGAGAATCTTTCTTCTGTGTAGAAGATCACTATGTATTTTCTGGAGAAGTAGTGGGTCTAACATAGGAGAGTGGGTTCCAGTTCTGGCTGCAGACACATAAAAGTAGGTGTGATGACATTTGCTATACATCTCCAGATAAGGAATACTCAAGGCTTCATAGCCTTTTCTGATCTATTTTAAGAGGGATGTGTTGGCTTTCAAGTGGAAGAGTTATAGTCCATATGATATCTGCTTTCTGTCTCCGGAGATAGCGTGTATATGCAGACTCTGAAAAAAATTACGCTCGCATCATTATTTTGTCACATTAATTTGAACCATCCCAACATGAGATTTCTAATTTCAGTTTAGATTCTATTATTTTGACAAAGATGCTGCATATCTAGGGCAAAAATAACGACTACATTATACTACCTTCCAGACTGAAATAGTGGAAGTGAAGGATTCTGAGTTCAAAGCTGCTATAACTTTAATTAAAGTCAGGAACTCTGATTCTCTGTCTGGCCCATAATTAAATTTGCTGTCTTATTGTTAAATGATTTTTGCTATTAAAAGATAAGGAAGTTGTCATATGCATTTGTTGCATTTTAGTATGCTTTCAAATCTGTTGGTAGCATTCAAATGTTGTCCTCAAATATATAAGTTGTTTTAAAATTGTGTTAATAAAAATTTTAAAAATCTGTACTCATTATTACTCATGGTAGTATTTTCTTGCTACTGCTGGAAGAACCAATTGCTTTCTTCAGTCAGATATTGACCAGAAGAATATCTACAATTATAATCACCTAATATCCTTTCTCCCAAATGAATATTTATAGTTCTTAAAAAAACCCCTATTCCTGTTACACAGTTGGTCTAACTTCATGGACTCATTTACAGCCCTTTTCATTCCTTTATTGTCACGATGGGAGCCTAGTGGACCATGCCTGGTATTGCATGCCTAACATTTTACATTGTATTGTGTCTTTTGGTTCAGGAAGGCAAGTAAACTCCTACTGCCACAGATAGGTACTGCCTAAAAGGAGTGCTGGAACAGTGTAGAGGGATGCTAAAAGGTCTGTTTTCTTCCATTACAAAGCCTTTAGAAGTATTTTTATGTATTGCCCCTCAGAAATGGTGGCAGCCTTTGGTTAGTTTGGAGGGGAATACAAGAGGATCAGAAGCTGCTCAGGATCAGAAGCCATTCAAGACTTTTAACTCCTTTTTTTTCCTTTATAATCTTTACTACCACACAGTAATCCCTGGAGAGCCTGGGTTCAGGTCTTCCCTGCTGAGCAGGTGGGGATGGGCAGAGCTGTCAGGGGCTTTTCAGAGCTCAAGGGGAAAGTGGATGCTGGTGTGTACATAGCTGGTCCCACAGATTTCCGATGACTCATGTCAACTCACAGGTCACATTTAGATGTTACAACTGTCTCAGCTCTCCACAGCTCCTGGAACAGGCCATGGCCAATAATCATAAAGCAAAAGCCAATAGAAACTTGCCCACCAGCTATTTGTTTCCACCCAGTCCTGTTTGGTTCAGTGTAAATACTTCACAAAGTTCAATTTCTATGAAGGTTAGAAAGAAAACAAGCAGGTCTCTGACCTAGTAGGCAGATAAATATTTGAGAGGAGTAAGGACTACTCACCAAGTGCCTGTTTCCCCTTATGCTGAGCTGCCAGGGTCTGGTGTTCTGGGACTGGATCTGAGACCTCAGGCATTCACAACAAATCCTGGAACAGAGGGCACAAGAGAGAACTCTTCAAAACCCCCATGAAACCACCTTTTCATTGGTTTTGTTCTCTGTGGAAACAGAACTACATTGCTCTACCGCAAGTGCGTTTAATATCTGTCCTTCCTGAGTTTTTGAAATCTGCTTTTGTTGTGCTTACCTCTGTGTGCTTGCTTGATTGCTTGATAGAGAAAGGTATTGGCCAGCTGAAAAAAAATGAAAGGATGGAGAGAAACAAAAGAAAAAGTCTTAAATGCATATGCCTGGATTAACAGATGGCTGAGGAGAGTGGGATGGCAAAAGCATGATGGACTATAAATATCTGAAGGATGGAGTTAAAAGACACTGTTGGGCTACCAGAAGATATCTTTTATGAAATATTGAGATTTTTATCATAAAAGTATCAAGATATATTATAGATTGTTAAAACAATAAACATTTTAAAAGAATGGTCTATTGGAAGGCTCGCTCTCTCTCTCCCCCCCCCCCCCCCTTATCTTCCATATTTCCAAAATGCAACAAAAAGAATAAGCCATCCTTTTCTGTGGATGATGTAATTACTTGCTAAAGCAGCATTTGAAAATATTACAATTAATACTCAAAGAGGCTGCTCTTACATGAAAAATTTGTCCAGATAATGAAGATGATCAGGATCAGAACCAATGTGGCCAAAGTCATGTTCAGTCATCCCGCCACTGTTGATAACAAGATGTCCACTGATCTCAAAAAAAAAAAAAAAAAAGTAAAGCAAAAGCAGTGCATTCAAGGGTTTAATACCTTCTTCTTATTCATTGTGTTTGTTTCCGTTTGAGGTATGTCCGATTACACTTGAAGGCAGATCAGAACAAATTCCTTTGCCATGATAAAAGTTAATAAGGATTTTGATTCACCTATTTTAGGGGAAAATGTCCAAAACAACATCATGGATTTACCATGGATTATACAGACCAAACTCTTCAAATGTTAAATTCCATGAGGGATGCTAATCCTAAGAGAAACAGTAACAGCCTGTTTTGTTAAGGGAATACAATGAAACATACACCAGATTTGCCACATGCCCCCTTCCTTTTTTTTTTTTCCTGTTTTGTGTCTTCAATCATTCTGATGCCATATGACTGACTACCATGTGTTGTAACCTGTTGTCTCCTCAAAATTTGTCTGAAAGCTCACTGTGGCCAACTGTGTGATTTAAATACTACTAAAGCTTTTACCTGTATAAAATTGAAGGCAAGAGCTTAAAAAGCATAGAATTTGCAAAAAATGTAAGTAAAATTCAGATGCATAAATTAAAAATTGCAATCTGATCTAATTTTCTACTAGTTTAAAAATGTCTGGATTGTATTTACGTCTCCCATATGAAGAAATTAGCTAAGCATCTTAACTTCTGCTCCTCTGAATACCCAATGCAATTTGAAAATCTAGGAGTCTAGTTTCTAGGTAACACTTGAACCAATTTAGAAGCAAGCATGTTATACTTAAGGTATACTGACATTCACATATTAGTTCAGATCAAGAAAAGTTAATTTCTCCTTTGTCTCCACCTACCAAGGTTTGGCCTGCCATGACAGAGTAGTCTCAGGACATGAGAACCGGTGTTTTTTGGGGGGATGAAACTAAATTGAAAGGTTGAAAGGATGACTCAGGAGGGAACATGGATCCATGAATTTGCATTTAGGGTGCACTCCTTGGAAGAAGTTCACAGAAGTATGATTTTAAAAATAATTTCTAGAGAAAAAAAGTCTTAGGAGCTGCTCCCAGAACTACTTTTGATCTGCAACCAATGCATCCAAGCCTATCAGCTGGGCTTGCACGGCCACAGTCCTTCTCATGCTTTTGGGTTTTAGCACTGTGAATCTTTCATTGCTTTCTGAGTCCTTCATTGCTTTCTACACAGTGTCATAGTCTCAGCAGGAGAGACGGATTAGACCACCTGGCAGTGGTTACAGCACAGTCCATAAGCTCCTTGAAGAGGTTCCCTGGCTTAGTTTTTCCCAGAAGGACACCAGTTTGTGTGTTCCCAGGTTGTTCCACAGTGCAAGCCAAAGCACAGTAAAGGGTGATGAGGACATTGGTTTTGAAGGTGCGCTCTTGGCCCAAATGGAGCCTTTGACACAGATGTACCTTGTAGAAATCCTCTTAAAAATGGGATTCGTTGCTTGGGCGCCCTGAAGATGAAAACAGTATCAGACTTCAGCCCCTAGCATCCTGCTCAAATGTTTTAGCCATTGCTCTCTGGCATCAAAAAGGATACAATAATCATTCTTCCTCCAGCAACCCTCTTCTCAATGGCTGTAGGTTTGGGGGTACAGCTCTGTCCATTGTGATAGCAGCTCTCAGGGCAGGAGTCCCTGCCATGGCTAGATGCCCACTGAAAGCAGTGCCTCCATGAATCCCTGAGCCAGGGGGTTTTAATGTCCTTTCTGGATAGCTCCAGATGTTGCCTCACTTAACTGAAGAAAGTTTTTTGGATCAGAGTTTGGCATCCCCCCTGTAGGCCAACACCTGCTTTGGGGATTAGGTATCGGGAAGTTGGGCGCTACAGCATCCAACAAATTAAGAAAGAAAAAAAAAAGAAAAATAAACATTAGGACTGTCTCCTACAAAACAGAATGTCATAGAGGCTAACAGTTTCAGAATCAGAATATACGGCTTTCATATTTCAGGTTCAGAAATACACAGGCAGTATGTTTTTAAAAGAAACATCATTTCACGATGTTTCTTGCTGATTTACTGGGCATCACTGACTCCTGTCTGCTGGTGGCAGTGCTTAATTGGCTACTTCTGCCTCTTGTGCCTGTTTTCTGTCTCTCATACAAACACAGCAAATCCCCAGCAGTAGCATTTTACAGCTTAATCTTTTGGCCGAGAGCAGGTGAAACTCACATATTCACTTCTCCACAGTTTAGCAGGCTGTCATATTAAAAATAAAAAACCCTACCAACCCAGCCACAGAAATTTAAGCACCAAAATTAGATTCCTGAAATAAATAAGTACAATACACCCAACTTTGCAAAAATAAATAAAATTAAACCAGATCACCATATGGGACTCTGTCAAGCTCTGTGCCTGTGGGTGTAGCCTAATCATCACAAACCACCTCTTTGTATCTGAACGTTTTTATTTTTAAAACATATAAAGGCAAAACTACAATAACAACAACAATAATAATACTAATAAAATGAATATCTCAGTATTTTTCATGCTCAGTGATTCCTATGCAGCAGATACATATGAACCCAAAATAATATGGGCAAGAGTGCATACACCCTCCTTCTGTCCACCCACATACACAAGGGCAATAATAGCCCAAATGACAAGATGAGTTTAAAAGATTTTTCTACCAGCTTTTGTGATTTTCATGGCAGAACATCTTCTAGTCTGAATAGTAAGGGCCAGAAAAGATCCCTGATAATTAACACATATAGTCCATAATGTCTGTTAAAGCAGCAGCATATCTTTTAGACAGACTACCCTTTGGATAGAAAACTTTAAAGGATGTAGAATCTTGTATTTTTCTAGGTAAATTGGTACAGTGTTTTTTACTCTTGCTACTAAATTTCATATAATTTCTACTCTGAATTTGTCTAAATTCAATTTCCAGGCATTGGATTTCATTATCCTTATTTTACCAGATTAAAGAAGTCATTATAGGAAGTCTTCTCTCCACAGAGGTACTTCTGAAGGCCATGATCACATCACGTGTTAGACTAATTAACGACCCTGGGTCTCTTAATTCTCTCTAGACCTCAAATTAAGTTTGTAGCTCTTTCCTGAACTTTTTTAATCTTTCAGCGTCCAAAGCATGGGTAGAATCAGACCTGCTCCTGCCCCACAGGAGCCTCACCATGAGGAGGCAGGACTGTCTCCTCCCTATCCCTTCCTGGCAATCCTCAGCTCAAACATCAGAGGACTGTGTTCACCTTTGTGGCTCCAAAACTGAATAGGAATTTGTATGCAAATTAGTTGGCTCCTAGATGTCTGACTTTTTATTTAGCTATGCCAGAAGGCATTTCTCTCTGATAATCCTGTATATTCACTTTGTCCTCAGCAACATATAGCATTCTACCAGTTTTTGTAGTCTACTATCATCTCTGGTAAAGACATTTTATATTTTCTCCAGATCATGCTTAGGGTTACCGAAAAGTACTAATCTAAGGAGCTCAATAAATATATATGCAGAAAAGGGTTATACTATTTGAACACAATAAAGCAATTTTTAAGTCGTACAATGAAGACTGCCATTTTATTTGCTTTGTGAAACATACAATATCAAACTATTTGGAGATGTTTAAAGTTGATGTGATACACCGTTATTAAACAGATTTCCAGTTTTAATTGAAAACAGAACCTAAATTGTTTGGCAAGAATAAGTTCTCTACTCAAACGCATGTGAATTTGTGTGAGCTGTACTTCCACCCTACGGGTTACCTCGAGGAACATTCCCAGGTAGCATGTACGCAGCTCAGCCTATGCCCCACACCATATAGCCAAGGCTGAGTCCTGACTAGTCTTTATTGCCAAATTTCTATAATTTTCCTGCAAATTTTTCTTTACCAGTGATCCTGAAATGTTTAAACACTTTTAATTCCCTGTCTGTGCCTGGATTTTCCTTGCAATGTTTATTTCACTGCTGTATTTTAACTTCCTGTACCTTTAAAATGAGGTATCCTGCAAATGTTATCAGGAAACCTAACTCCTGCACAAACAGCAAATGCAAAACTTACAATGGACCCCACTTTGCACTGGTTTTGACTCACTTTTCTAGCCCTAAATACATTAAATGTTCACTCCGAAAGGATGGCTTAAGTGGATGAAAGGCCATTATTTAAAAATTGTTTTAGTCTGAAAATGTTCCTGTAAATTTGTTTGATCCTCGCAGGAGTGGGGTTCGGTTCTCCTTTTGGAAGGGCAGCGTGCTAAAAGGGCCAGCAAGCTTATCTGGGTCTGGGTCACATCCCAGGTGCTGCATCAGTCCTTCCCTCAAGGTCTCACTGCAGAAGCTGGGGCTGGAGATCAGGGACCCAGAAAGACCCCAGCCTGATTTCAGTATTTATCTGAGGGTTGTTGAACAGGACATTTGGGAAGATTACTTTCTCCTTGTGAATGGAACATGGTTTTTATCTGCAAATCTCAGAGAGAAAATGGTAGTGGAATCTGCAATGCTGCTTCCACAGTCATTTCTTGGAATATAGTTGTGCTTTAAGAGCATTTAAGAGGGTACCTTGGCTGGTAATTTAAGGATTCAGTTACTTCAACTATAAAGACAATGCATTTGAAAAATACATGTGACATTTTCTGTAGATTAATGAATATAATCACAAAGAACAAATTAAATGAAGAAGTCTTCCAGGGAGAGTAAATTCACTTTACAATCTGGAGAAAGGGTAATTTATATCTAAATATAGCTCTGCTAAGGATGAGCATCCATGAACCCAGAGCTTTTTTTGTATTCTGCAAGAGAGTTTCCTCCCATTCAGATTTCTTTGAGTGTTTGTTTTTTCTTCACAGAATAGCAAACTGATAAAAAATATTACAAAGGGAGCTTTTAAGACCGTCAGGATGACAGGTTTCCTCCTTCGCTATCGTGACCTGATTCATTCCTGGCTGAGAAATAAGTACTCTCAATCACACTTAACAGGTCTCCATGAGAGGGAAGGTACAATTGCTTTATCCAATACAATAAAAGTTAATTTGTGTCCTGGTCTTAGCTAATTAAGATTGTATACACTCAGGAAGTAGCTGAGTGTTCAGTCAGGGCAAACAGATTATTTTCTCATATTCACAGTGCATAGCTGGAGGAATAACATGCTCAGATCTTATTCTGTACACACACGTAGCCCAAATTTCAGGAGAGCTCTTTCTAACTGGGAAATGCTATCACTTCTTGATTCCTGACAAGTCCAGGGGCAGGCTGCAAGATCCCTCATGCAAAACCTTTTTATTTTTTTTAACCAGTTAAAGATTTCTTCTCAGGTAAACTAGAAAAAAGTCTTGAGATCATTTGAAAATTTCCCAGGCTAGGGACACAGTCTTATGTCCTAAGTCTTATTAGAAACGTAAGTAATTTTCTTTGACCCTAATGAAAGCAGCGTCGTTAAATCCAGAGCAATCATTTTATGAGACAGAGCTACATCTCTCCAGAATACTTGCATAACAATCAACTGAAGCAAATTTTCAGTAATGTCAGGGCAGCAGTAATAGAGCTTCAGATTGTACCAAAGCCATTGTAGATAGGCCGATATGCTTATTTGTCACATGTTTCTCTAACTAGCCCAACTGCTTCTGTTGAAGATAGCTGAAACTGAGAAAACCCAACTGATTTTCAGAAAATAGTTATTCTTACAGCTGTAGCTCTAAGTGCTGTTTCATTAATAATATATCAATATAATACCATAAATATTAACTTACCAGAAAAGCACTCCTTATTTATTCAGCTGTGAAAATAAATTCAGATAGTCCCTTGATATTTGTTACAAATATAAGGTTACGTTAATGATATCTATTGAGGATGAGCTACAAAAATGAAGTTTACTTGGGAATGTTTCCAGCAACATATGCAATCGCAGATTTCAGAAAACATTTTATTTGAACAAAGCACACGACTTCTATGATGTTATCATCAGTCTTGTGATGCTTTTTAATAGTTCCTTTAGAAAGCTGATAGGCCTAATCAAAGCTTGCATAATTTCTGTTTATCATTTAGGGAAGTTAGCAAGTCTCCACCAAAGGAAAACATCTCTAGCAAACAGTACACCTCGGCTCATAACTGAAAGATGTGGTCTGGTTCTCTGATGCAATTACTAACAACATTAGTGGTAACTAGAAAGTTATTCATATCCTTAAACAAATATCTAAAGTCTTCAGTTTTATATTTATAAAAATTTCATCTGGTTTTACAGCAATACTAAAAGTACTATTACTAAAGTAATTGATTTATGAATTAGTAATTATTATTCTTTCTAACAATGCAGCCAGTAGCTACTGAAGCATTTTTGCACTTTGATGACATGAGGCAACGAAAAATATGAATGTATCACTGACAGTTTTCCTTTTCCTGTAAAATTCAAATTTTGTTAAATCAAACTAGATTTGACTATGTGAAGTTTGGAAATTTGCAAAATTCTTAAGAAAATATACATATTTCTGAATATGAAATATGCAGGAATGAGAGTTCTCACCAGCAGACAGATACAATCATCTGTCTCACTGGAAACAACATTGGTTAAAAATAAACAGCCTTTGCTTAATGGCTCCGTCCAGCTTCCCTTCAGCTGGTGCAGGTCCAGAGGGAATCCTGCATGGGGACAGCTACAGACCTGTACTCTCCTACCCAAATGTGACCAGGCACTTGAGCTGGTGTAGTGGCATCATTCTGGTTTTGTCACTGCCATTTTTACAGAATGGTGGACTTTCTCTTTTGCTTATTGTTATGAAAATTACTCCTTAGAAATGCTTTTGTTATATTCAACTAATGCTAGTTTTATAGAGGTAAAAGTGCTTTTTTCCATTAAATGCAAAGCTTGTACCCCTCTTGACCCATGTCTACTATTGCTCTCACTGTCACAACTTCCAATACTATATGGAATTCATGCAGTCTACAGTTTGCCTAGATTTCTTTCCTGA
Source organism: Egretta garzetta (assembly GCF_000687185.1). Classification (NCBI taxonomy): domain Eukaryota; kingdom Metazoa; phylum Chordata; class Aves; order Pelecaniformes; family Ardeidae; genus Egretta; species Egretta garzetta. The sequence goes on along the minus strand of NW_009260596.1, from coordinate 3,209,758 downwards.
ATCTTAGCATCCATAATGAGATAACCAAGCCTACTAGTATATGCCAATACAGATTATTTTATTCCTTTAATTGTATCAAAATGCTTTTAAGATTAATATGCAGATGAATATTTACTGAATTTAGTTCCAGCATCTTAAACAAATACATGCATCCAAAGTATTTTGGAGAGTGAAGGAGTATAACCAAACAAATGTTATGTGTGCAGTAGTGGGTGAGAGACTGTTTCATATGCACTCACTTTTTTTCCTAAATCAGATTTAGTTTGAATTGTTATTTATATTGAGATTTTATTGCAGACTAGATTGTTGAGGTACTGTGGAAAACAAAGCTGAACAGAGTTAGAAGCAAGGCACAGGACTATCCAGCTTCTCGTGGGGTGTGGAGGCCTCAGAGTGTTTTCTTAATCATAAAATCTTTAAACTACAGCAGAACTTTACTGATCTCCAAGCTATAACTAAAACCACTTCTTCTAAATAATATGCATCTGATTTTAACAAAAGCAAGAATGAAGAAGACATTTTTTCTCATTAGTACAGAAAAAAAGATGGGTTTGTGTTTAGGATGGAGTAGTGAAATTCACAAAACCCAGGACATAGTCTCCTTGGTATGATGTTCTAATGCATCAGTTTTGCTAATGTAAAGGCTACTATCAAAACCATCATGTTTGAAAGTATCAGGGAGAAAATAACTGTGTGATAAATTAATATTTGTCCCTACAATCATGCCCATTGTGAATTCCAGTGTGTTCACAGGAAATCATGCAATATCTCTCTCTGTCCCTTGGAGTGTGAAATTAGATAATACCTGTTGATCCACCTGGAAGGTGGATCTGAGACACACACAGATCCCTGGAAAGAAAAAATCTTCAAAAAAATCCAAGTAAGTTAACCCAGCCTTAATTGCTGTCTGGATGATGTGCATGCCCCTGCCTGACTCATCAGACCAACCAGACTCCGCTCACCATACCTTTGACATTGGAATTGTACCACCACCTTAGCTAGGACTTTTTCTGGGATTATTTTTTTTCTGCTATTTCTCACTGTTGTTATTTCTTGGAGGCAGCCATGAATTTTGCATTGTGTTACTACTAAAAGTTACTACCCAATTATTTTAAAATCTAGTTTTTCAATGGAGTGTGAAAATTCATTGAGAAGAAGAGGAATGACATAGTACAACTGGAGATTAATCGCTAACTAGAACTTATATTTTAAAAAAAATATTACTTCTCAGATACTTCAGGATAATTTAGATAAAGTGTCCTTGGCAATGCCAAGTATATATTTGTACATCATAAACTCCTAACCAGAATAGGATTAACAAAAATTCCCTTATTAGCTCAAGATGTAAACAGATCAGCCAAGTGAGACTTGAACACTGAAGATGTTTAAAAAAAGCGATGTTCATCGTGGGATATGTAGCTCATACTCAAAAGATACATAGGACTCAAGGCTTCCAGTAGAATGTCCTGGATCACTAAATTTGCTTATAAGGAATTGATAGGGGCCTGCCCAAAACAAGGTGCTCAGCCTTGAGCTGATAAATTCCCTTCTAACCCCCCAGTTCATTTTTCTGAATACATGGCTTAATCATCAAGGGACTTGATTCTATGTCTAAGCCAGACAAATGGCTTCCTAGTTTTGTGATTTGGCTGCCTGTCTTGAACTTTAGCTTTTGCAATGATGGTCTTTGAACTGTAGTTTAGCAGTATGGACTAAACAGCGTAAACTGTCATGGTCAAGCATCACCAGAGTTTCCCAGCAGGGTTGCAAGGTCTCATGGTTCCCAAGACAAACTTACATTTTCTTTCCTTTTTTTTTTCGCCTCAGATCAAAAAATTAATGGTACTGTAGAAATAAAGAGCTGGCTTCTTAATTTAGCACTATCTTACTTAGCAATTTTAGAAGCTTTACTGGAATAAGAAGGATACTGGTTGGAACTAATATTTTTCTTCTCTTGTGATCAAATGGTCAGATTGGGTGGTGTGTCGATCCTGGACAGTGGTCTGGCTTTCCCTGTGTCACCCTCCCAGCACCTGTATTTCAGAGAACTCTGTAAGACTGGGACAATTTCATTATACACCCTATTAAGTGCAGCGTTGGTAAAATACAGTTGCAGCACTGGTATACTATAACTCCATATATGGTCTGCGTATAATGTATACAGCATACATATATATATGTGTGTGCTTGTGAGTGTGTGTGTGCACCTGTGTAGAGAACAGTTGTATAGAACTGTACTGTGCTCCCCAGCACAATTTGTGCACAAACATTATCTGTTCAGCTGTGTCTGTCTGTACAACAGACACTCTCTGAGCACAAATTAAGTTACCCTCACTCTGAAAAGCAATTTATTGATCCAGTTCCTGATAGATTTCCTTTTCGCTCAATTTTTACCTACTGTTAGCAAACCATGGAGCTTTAAAGGGAAAACTTAAGAATTGCTGTTCCATTGGGTACTGTGTATCTGGAAGACCTAGACCTTTAAAAGCATCTGAACTTGTAAAAGAACTCATATTCTGAAGAGAAAAAAAAAAAGCAAAAAAAGAAACAGAGAGAAAGCTGTCGCTTCCTTCTTTGGGGAGATCAGGAGAGCTAGACTTAAATCCTTATTTTTTCTGAGCCAAATCAGAGAAATGAATTTAAGTATAATCCCAATTCTTCACCACCAGGCTGTGAGCCATTTATTCTCCACACTTCATAAAAAAAGGACCTGCTTCAGTCTCTGGACAAAACATAAAAAAAAGCTGAAATGTCAGAAATATTTCCAGCTGTAGTTGTTTGAGATGTATAACTACTATTGGCATTTTTCTTTGGAAGAAGTATTCTTCAAAAGAAGAACATACTCTTCAAATAAACAGTGCCCTGGTTTATTATGATGACCTGTTTATGAAGTTTTTGTTACACCAGGAAGGTTCCTGCTTTTCTGTTTGCTTTTAAAATGAAGCTAATACACTTTTGATAGTTTTTGCATTGTCCTAGTGAGGCATATTAACCGTGGTTTGGGAGAAGAGTCTCACTTTTTCTGTGTACAACTTCCTTTTTCCTCCTCTCCCCCAGGTCCAGGTGTAATTTTTTTTTCAGCATTGCTTAGGTTTTTTCCTGTTCTTTCTTGATTTGTATTCTAACATGGGCAAGTCAGACAAGTGGTTAGAGCTTCTAATCTTTGCCTCATATGTGTGACAGGTTAGATTTGGACCCTGGTCTTGCAATTGGATCTGGCAGCCTGCACACCCCTCTGCAGGGACTCTCTTGGGCTTGGTGCGGTCAGTGTTGAGCTGTTCACATTGCCTGCTCTATTACTTGTGAGAAACCTTTGGCCTCCCTCTCTCTAGCTTGCTTTGTTTTCATGCCAGCAAAACAAACAATAACAACTTTCTTTTCCCTTTTCTTCATTGCTTTATTGTATTATCAGTGCCTTTGTAATATCAGGTGAGCGATATTGGCAGCTGTCTTCCCACAAATGCTTCCCACAGCCAAATGCTGCCCCAGGACATATAGTATTCAAATTGCCAGGACTCATCGCTCTCACACCAAATATGAGGACCTCTGTTAAGACCAATACAACTTATTAATAAAAGAGACCAGTCATTAATGATAAATGGCTCCAAGTGTACATTAAGCATTGTATAACCATACAGAGAGATATGCAGGGGTTTGTGACCTCAAATACTCAGATGCATTCAACTTAATATTTGCAGTGATTTACATTCTTCAACAATAGCAGTAATACAGGGAAGTTTATTTTGTCATGCTCAGATTTCATAAAATAACATCTTCAAGTATAACTTCCCCATCCTCAGTAAAACAAGCAAGCTTTTGTGTGTTCCAGTACTACACAGACTGCAGGTCCTGAAGAGCATCTTAAATATATTGAGAGGAATAAATGATTGTATGGTGTAAATACGATTTCATACAGGACACAGCAAAACATATACGACAGCATTTCCCAGAATTTCTTCAGTGAAATCAGAGTTGCCAGAGGAGATGCTTACTATGAAAATTATACTATAGCCTTTGGCAAATGGTGAAAATAAATTACGTGAGTTAATAAAAAACTGGGAACAGAGTGTGTTTGATGGATTCAGAACAGGAGTTGAAATTAAAGAATGACACAAAGACAGAAGGAAAGATTTCAGAGTGCCTGGAAATCAAAAGCTCATATTTAAAGTAATAGACTGATAGGTAGGAATTTTATTCCCAGTTCTGCCCTTGATTTGCAACACAACCTTGAGTTAGTCTCTTGACTTCTCTGTCAGGTTTGGCATAATGCTGTGCTGGTTTTCTTGCACAAAATGCCCATAAAAAAAGATTCCTTCCATTGAATTTTTTTTTGTTAGAAACAATCAAACACTGAACCACCAAACTTTTTAAGTAAAAAAAATACTGAAAACTTACAAAAAGTTTAAAATTCAAAATGGAATTCTTCATTTGCATTTCCCATCAAGAATTTTCAAGGAATAAACATTCAAGGAATGCAAGCACTTCCTGGAAAAATATTTGTCAAGAAACACATTTTCCCATCAAAGTTAAGTTTCAGTAGAAAAACACAGCAAATTAGGCCAACCAACATCATTACATGCCTGCTCAAATATATATCATGAAACAAGATTTTTCAGTGCCCAGATGGATATGGCTTTCAGCTGACTAGGTGGGCTGAATGACACAGACCTAGCAGTTTTTCAGTGTGTGACATACTTCCTTCTGAGGGTCCACTCCATCTCTCTGCAGTCTCTTCTGAGCAGCATGGCATACCCTCTGTGGCATCCATGAGGTACCTTCTAAGAATATAACAGTGCTAAAACAATTTCCTCTTAGCAACAAGTCAACCCATGATTTCTTCAACAACATACATTTATCCTAATCCCTTTGCTTTTAATTAGTCCAAATGATTGTTCATTGCTTTCTCACACAGCTCCTACCACCTCATGTATAAACTAGCAAGGTAGTGACAGAGTATGTCCACTCAGCTGACAACAAGATGGAATTATTTCTGCGTTCGTTCAGACTGTAGCACATATAACGACATACATCTGATCGGGATGTATTGAACACTCCACAGTATCCATAAGGTTCATTGGCACAGCTTGGAACAAAATGCATACAAGGCATACATAGACAGTAGATGTCCAGAGCCTAAGACGAGCCCTTTACCATAAAGAACAAAAAACTGGCTAAGATGTCAGAGTTGTAGGATAAGTAAGGAGGAAAGGCTGGTGAACAGAATTAGCTTTGTCCAACACACAGTTCACAGGATCTCCAAAGAGTCTCTCTAAAATGCCTTTCTTACTCCTTCATTTCCTGATGAAGCCAACGAAATGTTACTAACTTCTCAGTTTCATCACACGTTTGGTTCCCCTTCAAAGCTAAGTCCTTGGTTCTTTTACTTTCTGGCTTCCTGGAAATTCACATGGCAATGAGTTTCATTTTATTAATGCAGGACTGGTTTTTGGTGCTAGTTGTTCACACATCCCTCATGAGGAGACCTGCAGTTTTCAAACAGCTGGTTTGGCTTTGACGGAGACAAAATTGCAGTTTCCTTAATATCTTCTTGGCTTCACCGAGACTGAGGTTAGTTCCTGAGAAAGAGAAGATAGATAGGGAGTTCCCAGCCTTCACTCTGCTTTTACACCCTTGGTACATAAATAAAACATGGACAGTAATTTATAACACCTCTAAAGTCATTCTGCTTGCGGTCTCATTGCACTCATTATTGCTTCTACTGGATCTGACCTAGATAAACTCTTATTTCACGGCCACAGCTACACAGCTACACCTTTCTCATGCAAAGAAAATCTTAGGTAGCAGTGAGCTTGATTCCTGCCTGTCTTGTATAGTCATGTACAGGTAAGTAGATATGAATTGTTGCTTTTCTGATGTAGTATTTTGCACTTTGCAAAGATATAAACAGAAGAAAGCACAAAGCAGTGAAGAAAGATTAAATCACTGGAGAAATGATATATCTTTAACAGTTCTATGTAAACTATGTAAATTAACTCATTTAGAGCAATTATATTTATTAGAAATAGCACAGGTTTATGCTGATATCTTCTTAAATATTTTTTCTTTATTTGTCATCAAATATTAGCCTTGATTACCAGGTAATAAGCTTTTAAAGCAATTCTTGAAAGGGCACAAGCCCAGTCAAGTATCTGTGACTCCACAAATTATCTCTGCTAATTGAAATAGTACATCTCCTCCCCAAGTTGCTACTTTAAAAACCCTGCATGACAAACAGATCAAGAGCTCCATATTCTGTGGTATACAAACAAAATGAATCATGCATTCTTAAAAAAAAATAAGTTTATTATAAAGATGACTAGCCTTTCAGCTAAGCTTTTTCTGAACAGTCTTGATGGTTTCAGAATATTACTTGCCCATTTCTACGCAAAACAGGTTAGGGTTTGGCATAGTTTAGATGAAATTCAGTATTATCATTATTGTAGTTATGATGATGCGTAGTAGTTAAGTCATTAGTTAGATAATAGAAAAAATAGACTTTTTAGACAAAGGCATTATTTAAAAGAGAAAAATACTTTTACATACATGCAATCGGATACTCAAGTTATTTGAGCACATAAGAATTTTTCAGCAGAAGGTGTCTAGCCCTGAAATGGATGACACTGAGTTTTCAAAAGCAGCCCTTCACAATGTTTCTTAACTTGTTAGCAAAACTGTACATCTCATTTCAACACTGGATGCCTTCCTTATGAGTTTTAAACTTTTGCCAGTAGAAAGAGTGATCTGGAGGCTTTCTTAGTACCTATTTACAGGTAGTCATGTAATAGCTGTCCAAGAATCTTAAATGCTGCTATGACATCTCTGAACTTGCTTGACTGCTTGCTAACCAACAAATGTGCTCCAGCATCACCTCCCTGGCCCATGCCCAGCACTGACAGGACTGAACGACAGCATGTGAATTCCCGGCCCCACAAGCCCTTGCACATATAACGATCCCTTGGTATAAACAGATAAGAAAAATTACGGTATTTTTCAAGGCCAGACTCAAAGAAGGTTTGGGGTTGTTTGTTTTGATTTGGGTTTGGTTTTTTTCTGTATCTGTCTATCTACCCATCCAGCCACCCCTTTTGGTGTACTATAAAGTTAAGAAATAGAAGGCAAGCACTCCTGATGACCTTTCTGACTCTTATTTCTGTTCTGAGCACAGAGCTAAATCCTAAGATTCAGTCTATCACTACTGATACTTCTCTTTCATTTCAGTAAGAGACTGTAAAGTAGCATTTCTGAAAAAAGTAAAGAACTGCTTTATGATACATTCTTTGTCCCATATTAGACAATCTTTCACCCATTTTAAAATGTTCAACATATGTAATATGGCTTCTACAGGGTCCTGGAATAATAAGTCAGGACCAAAACCCAAGAATATTTTCCCAATAAAGTCAGAGAAATGTCTATGCTCATAATGTGATGGGTAATGCTGAACAGCGGCTGGATACATGTCTAAAAATTACTATATGCCTTAAAAATATAATATAGTAAATAAAAAACAGCGTAACAAGGAAGGACATGAGATAGGCAATTTACAAAATTTGTGAGTGTGCAAATCATAGATGAGAAGGAAAATACATGTAAGAAACTTTTACATTTAAAATTAGAATTGTTCTCTCCAAATAATATAAAAAATATGAGCAACTTCTGAGTGAAGAAAACCTTACCTAAGTTCAGAGGCTAAATTTCAAGGGTTTGGAGGTATGCACAGATGGAAAACCTCGGTATGAATATAGCTTCAAGGCCAGAGAAACACCATATTGGAATAAACATTTTGTTGCTTCTAACATAAACCTAATCTTTTTGCAGTAAATAAATCCCTGTCTTTAATATAAAAAGATACCCATATTTATATAAAGATAAGATCCTTAAACTACCTTTGTGGTTTCTGTCCTGGCTCATTTATTGCTTCTGAAACATTTCACATTTGATGTTTCCCTATCATGTCATTTCCTATTACCATAACTAAAATGAAGTCAAATGTATGCTGCCTGTAATGATTTCTCACATTTACTAAGCTTTTCCTTATTTTATTTTCTTGCTGAAGGATATTTCATACTATTGTTATATAATCTTCTACCAGTTGACACCTATAGGCTCGCCAAATGAATGAACATTAAAGAAAAGGGTAGTGGCATAAGTATGGCAGGAACAAACGCCGTGAGTGCAGCCTGCCCTGAACATCTGCTCGGGAAGCTCTGCACTAAGACAGTTCATATAAAAATGCTGCCCTTCACAGGCTCATCCTTTTGTAGTTGCTTCCTTTATGTTGTCTATGGTGTTTGCACCTTGATCTCTAGCAGGCTTACAGTTTTTCAGAAGTACTTTCATAGACCTGTGGAACTGCACAGTGTGCAATGTACAGCACTAATATATCACTCTCAAATTGTATTGATTTGGGTGTGTTTGCATGGTCTAACTTGTACTGAGAGAAGTTTTTTGGATGTGCTACAAGGTCAGAGCTTTTCCAGTCATTGTCACTCAAATGAATACACAATGTTCTTGCTGTGCCAAAAGATAACACACTGTATTACACTAAATCATAAAGTTTGCACTTACAGTTAAGGCCGGAATATTGCAGTGGCAAAACTAAAGGCTACAAGGTACAGCGTTCTTGAAAAAAATATTTCTAGAGAGTGTAAAATTTCATTACTCATGCTACTACCTCAAGATCCAGGATTTGCTTTCCTGAAGGCTTCATCAAATGCTTCCGAAAGGGCCAATATTTCCTTTTTAATAAAAGTCCTGAACATAGTAGAGAAGGAGGTTAATCAGAGCAGTTAATCCAGTAACTCCATGCTTTGTCTTTTTCTATTAGGATTCTATTAGGATCAGCAGTCACTGTCTACTAACATGTAAATTTGGAGCAGTTAATTTCCTACTCTTTAACTGACTATGATCTCTATGAACATATGCATGCTTATCAGTATAAATATGTACATTTTAGGCCTTGGCTTCGCACAACAATGAAATCAAATATTTACGAATTATACACAATAGAATCCTCCATTTGTTAGTGTGATTCATGTTTAACACTAGCGTGTAATAAATTCATGTCAGTGTTAGCATAACCATTTGCTTGTACTTTTAAAATGCAGAGGGTTAAAAAAAAAAAAAAAAGGAAAACCATCACTTTTCTTTTGTAGGTGTATATTACCTTGTATCACGGTTTAACCCGGCTGGCAACTAAGCACCATGCAGCTGCTCGCTCACTCCCCCGCCTCCCTCTGTGGGATGGGGGAGAGAATCGGAGAAAAGAGAAGAAAAAAAGTAAGACCCATGGGTTGAGATAGAGACAGTTTAATAAGAGAGAAGAATAACAATAGTAATAATAATAAGAGAATATACAGAATATATATAAAACAAGTGATGCGCAATGCAATTGCTCACCACCCGCTGACCGATGCCCAGCCCGTCCCGAGCAGCAATCACTCCCCCCGAGCCGTGATCACACAGCTCGAGCTGCGACCACTCTGCCTGCGACCGACCGAACCGAACGAGCTAACCCCCCTGAGCATGACGTTATATGGTATGGAATAGCCCTTTGGTCAGTTTGGGTTAGCTGTGCTAGCTGTGCTGTACTTCCCAGCTTGTTATGCACCTGGCTGAGCAGGAGAAGCTCAAAAAGTCCTTGAGTAGTCTGAGCACTACTTGGCAACAGCTGAAAACATCAGTGTGTTATCAACATTCTTCTGGTACTAAATCCAAAACACAGCACTATGCTAGCTACTATGAAGAAAATTAACTCTATCCCAGCCGAAACCAGGACACCTTGCTAATAAATCATCTCTAGAAAAAGTTGTGCACCCAAATTTGAGAAGAGGTCACCATGAGCAAAAGTGAAATAACTAAAAAAATCTGAGAGAACATGCTGGTTTCATTTGGATTTTGTAATAGAAACTCTGCCGCACTCTCTACCTGAATCTTATTCTGTGTTAGTGCAAAGTACTTTTCAAATTTGTGAGTTTCTCCATCAATTATCCTACCAGGATAACTGATTCAAGCAGGCTCACTAGAGAGGAGCCTGGGGGTGACCCCCCAATACTGGAGGTGAAACTGATAGCCCAGCTCAAGTGCATCTACACTAATGCACGCAGCATGGGCAAGAAACAGGAGGAGCTGGCAGCCATTGTGCAGCAGGATGGGTATGATGTAGTCACCATCACAGAAATGTGGTGGGATGCCTCTCATGACTGGAGTGCTGCAATGGATGGCTATGAGCTAGGGACAGTCAAGGAAGGACAGGAGGTGGTGTGGCTCTGTATGTTAGGGAGTGTTTTGATTGTACAGAGCTCGACGCTTGTGATGAGGTCGAGTGCTTATGGGTGAGGATGAGGGGGAAGGCCAATAAGAAGGATATCCTGTTATAAATCACCCGACCAGGATGAGGAGGTCAACGAAATATTCTCAATCGCAAGCTCTTGTTCTTGTGGGGGACCTCAACTTACCAAGCATCTGCTGGAAATACAACACAGCAGAAAGGAAACAGTCCAGAAGGTTCCTGCAGTGTGTGGAAGATAACTTCCTGACACAGCTGGTAAGTGCGCCTACCAGGGGAGGTGCCCTGCTTGACCTCCTATTCACTAACAGAGAAGGACTGGTGGGAGAGGCGGTGGTCAGAGGTCGTCTTGGCCTTAGCAACCATGAAATGGTAGAGTTTTCAATTCTTGGTGAGGTAAGGCAGGGTGTCAGCAAAACTACCACCACGGACTTCCATAGGGCAGACTTCAGCTTGTTCAGAATGCTGGTTGGGAAAGTCCCTTGGGAGACAGTCCTGAAGGGCAAAGGGGTCCAGGAAGGTTAGGCATTTTTCAAGGAAGAGGTCTTAAAGGTAGAGGAGCGGGCTGTCCCCATGTGCCATAAGACGAATCGGTGGGGAAGACGACCGGCCTGGCTGAACAGGGATCTTTTACTGAGACTCAGGAAGAAAGGGAGAGCTTACCAGCTTTGGAAGAAGGGGCAGGAAACCCAAGAAGAGTACAGGGATCTGTCAGGTCAATGCAGAGAGGAAATTAGAAAGGCAAAAGCCCAGCTGGAATTTAACCTGGCCACTGCTGTA
>NW_009260596.1:3186322-3198640 GCF_000687185.1 Egretta garzetta | reverse complement strand
AAGAGAGCCAGGGAGAACCTCCATCCTCTAGTGGACGCAAGGGGGAACATTGCCACTAAGGATGAGGAAAAGGCTGAGATACTTAACGCTTTCTTTGCCTTGGTCTTTAATGGCCCAATAAGTTATCCCCAGGGTACTCGGCCCTCTGAGCTGGAAGACGGGGATGGTGAGTGGAATAAACCCCACATAATCCAGGAGGAAGCAGTTTTCGACCTACTATGCTGCCTGGACATCCACAAGTCTATGGGGCCGGATAGGATCCACCCAAGAGTGCTGAAGGAGCTGGCAGAGGAGCTTGCCAAGCCACTCTCCATCATTTATCAGCAGTCCTGGATAACAGGGGAGGTCCCAGATGACTGGAGGTTGGCAAATGTGACACCTATCTTCAAGAAGGGCCGGAAGGAGGATCCAGGGAACTACAGACCAGTCAGCCTGACCTCAGTACCGGGAAAGATTATGGAGCAGTTCATCTTGATTGTCCTCACCAGGCATATGGAGGACAATCAGGGTATCGGGCCCAGTCAGCATGGGTTCATGAAAGGCAGGTCCTGCCTGACCAACCTGATTTCCTTCTACGACCAGGTGACCTGCCTGGTAGATGAGGAAAGGGCTGTGGATGTTGTCTACCTGGACTTCAGCAAAGCCTTTGGCACAGTGTCCCACAACTTTCTCTGAGAGAAGCTGGCGGTTCATGGCCTAGATGGGTGTACTCTTCGCTGGGTAAAAAACTGGCTGGATGGTTGAGCCCAGAGAGTTGTGGTCAATGGAGTTAAATCACCAGATGGCAGCAGGTCACAAGCGGTGTCCCCCAGGGCTCAGTTCTAGGGCCAGTCTTGTTTAATATCTTTATCAACAACTTGGATGAGGGGATTGGGTGTACTCTCAGTAAGTTTGTAGATGACACCAAACTGGGTGGGAGTGTCGATCTGCTTGAGGGGAGGAGGGCTCTGCAAAGGGACCTGGACAGGCTGGATCGATGGGCCGAGGCCAACTGTATGAGGTTCAACAAGGCCAATTTTTTTGCTGCCTGGTGGAAAAAGACCTGGGGGTACTGGTTGACAGCTGGCTGAATATGAGCCAGCAGTGTGCCCAGGTGGCCAAGAAAGCCAATGGCATCCTAGCTTGTATCAGGAATAGTGTGGCCAGCAGGAGTAGGGAAGTGATTCTCCCTGTGGTAATGGGTGATAGGATGAGGAGAAATGGTCTGAAGTTGCGCCAGGGCAGGGTTAGGTTAGACATTAGGAAAAATTTCTTCACAAAAGGGTTGTCAGGCACTGGAATGGGCTGCCCAGGGAAGTGGTCGAGTCCCCGTCCCTCGAGGTATTTAAAAGACGGGTAGACGAGGTGCTTAGGGACATGGTTTAGTGGTGGGATGGCAGTGCTAGGTTAACAGCTTGATTATCTTAAAGGTAACCTAAACAATTCTATTCTATAATTCTAACTGATTAAAATATCTGCTGGAATGCCCCAGAAAAATATACTCTTTTATGAGCACGCCTTTTGCATATGGATACGAATATGAACATAGGAAAATATGAAAAATCCATGAGACTCTGAAGCAGATAATTAGCCTCTTATTGAAAGCTGTTTAAAAAAGACCAACTTGATTTGTGAACCTTTTGACTGTATAATTCCCATAAAATTAATTATGCTGCACATTCCAAAGAGTGGAACTTCAGCACTTCAAGGTTGTTCATGTTGCCTTTTTCATTCAGAGCCCTCAAAATAGATCACAAATATTAATTTATTACAACCCAGATTCTCACGAAAAAAAAAATAGTCTCCTTGCCCCTGCTTCTTTCCCTCTTACCTTTCAAAAGACTGCTGTTTCTCCAGACTGCTGGCAGTTCTCCAGACTGCTGGCAGCCCCAGCCCAGAAGCAAGCATTTTTCAGGGGCCTTTGGAAACACCTTCAGCCATACAGGCGAACCTTTCCCTATGGATAATTTCCACTGGAATGTAAGGATCTTAGGGAAGCCACCAAATCCTTTTTCTACACTGCTGAACTGCAGGGATTTTGCTGCAGAGGTGGCACCTAACTATACCTCAGGGGACTTGTAGGGGAATTTGTTAAGACTCCTGATGATAAAGGCCAATCATTATTGTCTTTATTTTTTTCAGATCTCAACAGGACTGTACTAACTGCTCTCTAGTCTGCAGCATGACGTGCTCTATTGAAGTGATAAGGCACAGAAATACACATTTTTCTGTATTGAGTGAATTGGAAAATCATGTGTTTTTAATTAGCTGTAAAAGGACACTACAGCAGCTGGTACTACAAAGCATATGAAAACACTTGCCTTGCTTTGGCTTTGCAGTTGGAGAATCAAACAGCTAAGTGCCTGCTTTTCTGCAGCAAGTGATGAATGTGAATTATGTGGACCAGAGAAGGCGTGGGGTTTTAAACACAGGCTCTTCCCATCTCACTTTGGTGCTGCTGGGTGGCTGCTAATTTATTCTTGCTCTGTTGCCTGTTTCTGGATCATTACTGAAACTGTGTAAGTCATAGACTCCCTGAGATGTTTTACAACATTTCTAGAATAACAGGCAGCTGGTGTACAGCAAGAGCACACCATACAGGCTCCAGTCCCCCCTACACTCGCATGCATGCTCCTGGGCAGGCAAGGGCAAAACACAGAAGCCTGCAGAAAATCTCTGGGGGGAAAAAAGATTTCCGCAGAGTGGGATTTCCACCTCCCTGTTATTCTGTAAACTGCTCTGCTCTGAAAGAAAGAGAGCAGGAATTGCAGGTGGCCAGGTGGCACATTTCCCTCCCCAGAGTCTCTGCTTTGGCTTCTGTGATGGAGAAGCTAAGAAGCTGTGCCAAATGTGCTCAGTTAATATTTCTTGAAGCTGGATGAATTTGCCTCACGTGCCCCGTGGTACTCATTTTAGGATGGCACAAACTTCCTCTCGGGCTTCAGCTTCCCAGCCATCAGCAATAGACTCACTCAGATGAAAGGGATGCTGCACAACAGTGTTGAAGTTTGGGATGGGCAAGCAGTGAACATTAACAGCAAATTAATATTTTCTGTCTTTTGCCACAGTTTGGCCTCAGCCTTTGAAAGTATATACAAGCAACTTTCCCATCATCCTCTACTTAATTCATGGATACATGGACTAAACCAGGCTTGAACTTTTCCATGTTGTTTTCCTCTCCTCACTATCACTGTCAGATTCTCATCTATTTGAAACTGGTAACATTTACGAAAGCTTGAGTTCCCTTCAGCGTCCAGTATCACCACTCCCAGTTAGCACTACCATGTTATTATGATTCCATGGAAGTGGAAGATGTATGTAAGTGCTAAATAGCCAGTATTACTTATTGGTATGAAAATTATACACCCTTCCAGATCTGTGCATATCAACCTTAAGGCTCTAGAAATGAGTCACATTTTTAATCATATGCATATAGTTTCATGTAGCATGTTCTGGGTACTCATGGTGAAGGGTTTCCATGTTTCGATAACTAGTCTGATGTTACTACAAAACACTTTGCCAAAGTGCTGAAATCCTGGCCAAAAATGCAGCCGCACAACCACAGACTGTCTTACCAAAGTAATTATAGGTGCTTCCTTTGGTACACCTTCCAGACTGATTCCTCTAAGGCTCTTTCTCCTCCTCCCAATTTCTGTGCAAGTCACTACACTTTCAAAACACTACTATAGGTTTTTTCATTGTTCTAACAAACATAACAGAAGGTGAATTATTTACCATAAGGGGTAGCAAACACATACTCTTTGAAAAATTTCCAGGTCAATGATCAAAAAATATTACCCGCATCCTAAAGATGGAGTTCCATGAATTGGCACAGTGCTGATTTGTCTCTGTTACAATGTGAAGAAATATCTTTTTCAGCTCATTTGATACTCCATTGAAGAATTTCCTCAGTGTGTTCTCTATATGAGAACTGGACTCAATCAATTTCCATTAGTGAGAAAGCTATCTCTGGGGAAAAAAAAAAGAAGTTTTAACTCATCATAGCAGAAACACCATTTCATTTTTTTAAACCTGTCAAAACCTGTCAAAAATGAAATTCCTGTTGGTTTAAGCAGAATAAGTAACTCAGGTGGGGAGATACTAAGGATAGGTAAATGGGTATTTGTTTCTACTCACAGACTATTAACATTTGGTCTCTCAAAACTACTGAACTTCATTCTTCCATGTGTTTTCCTGTTTTGGAACCAAAATTTGGCATCAAATAAGCCAGTGAATGTGCTGGCTTTTCCCTATATTTATACATACACAACACCATAGGTGCCTGTCCGTATAGATCTCTCAGCAGCACTTGCTAATTCACCCATAGAGGTATGGTGGGTTGCCCTTGGCCAGCTGCCAGACACCCACCTGGCTCCTCTCTCAATCCCCTGCCTCAACAGGAAAGGAGGATAGAAAAAAAAGAAAGAAAAGCTTGCAGGTCAGGACAAAGAGATCACTCGCCAGTCACCCTCACAGGCAAAGCAGACTTGACTTGGCAAAAATGAATTTAATTTATTGCTAATTAATAACAGTGTTGGATGGTGAGAAATAAAGACAAAAACTAAAACACCTTCCCCACACCTTTCACCCTTTTTTTTCCCAGGCTCAACTTCACTCCTTGATTTCCAGCTCCTCTACCTTCCCCCCCAGTCCTGGGCAGCAGAGAAGGACAGTGACAGGGGCTGTGGCCAGTCCATGGCAGCTCCTCTCTGCTGCTCCTTCCTCCTCACGCTGCTCCCTGCTCTAGCATGGGGCCTCTGTGGGCTGCCGTCCTTCAGGATGAACCTGCTCCAGCCTGGGCTCTCCATGGGCTGCAGTTTCTTCAGGACATGTCCACCTGCTGCGGTGTCATCCTTCCCAGGGGCTGCAGGGGAAACCCTGCTCTGGTGCCTGGAGCACCTCCTCCCCCTCCTGCTGTCACCTTGCTGTTCACACTGTTGCTTCTCACAGCTCTTAAAGATTTTAAAGTGTTTTTGCCTTTCTGAAACACTCTGTCCTGGTTTCAGCTGGGATAGAGTTAATTTTCTTCCTAGTAGCTGGCATAGGGCTGTGTTTTGGATGAGAAGAATGTTGGTAACACCCTGATGTTTTTAGTTGTTGCTCAGCAGTGCTTACACAGAGTCAAGGACTTTTCAGCTTCTCATACCTCCCTGCCAGTGGGGAGGCTGGAAGTGCACAAGAAGCTGGGAGGGGACACAACCAGAACAGCTGACCCAAACTGGCCAACAGGATGCTCCATACCATATGATGTCATGCTGAACAAAAACTGAGGGGTGTTGGCCGGAGGGGGCTCGGCCACTGTTCAGGAACTGGCTGGGCATCGGTCAACAGGTGGTGAGCAATTGCATTGTGCATCACTTGTTCTGTATATTCTTTTATCATTATTGTTATTTTTCCTTCCCTTTTCTGTCCTATTAAATTGTCTTTATCTCAACCTGTGAATTTTACTTTTCTTCTGTTTCTCTCCCCTGTTCCACTGGGAGGGAGGGAGTGAACGGCTGTGTGGTGTCCAGCTGCCTGCCAGGTTAAACCAGGCCACATATATTCCCCGAGGCACCAGGAGCATGGCTGCAGGGCTCAGCTGTGTCCTGCTGTGGGGTGGCTGTGCCTGCCAGGAGGAGAGGCTGCAGCACCACCCCACCAGCCCCTCACCACCGACACCTGGCACAAGAGGTAAAGAGAGTCCTAAACCCACAGTTTGACACACCTTAAAAATGCATGACCTATTCTTAAAAGCATTTGAAGTATGTTGAACAGATTTTAAAGGGATACGGCTATCTAGATACTCTGAGGTAATGGAGCTTGGCCTACACATTTGAAGTTCATACAGTGCACTGGAATAATACTTGCTTAATGTTTACTTTTACAACTTAGAATCAATTAAAATATGTGCTTTGAGACCTGAACCTTACCAACCTGAATAATCTGAAAAAATTTTATCAGTTTAAAGTATTCAACTATAAATGCCTAGAAATTTATGCTGAGCAACACAACCTGCAAGCCGACCCTCTCCCAACTTCTCTGTTACTGTGTCACCATCTACATCTGATTGATGGTGCTTCAGTACGTCAAAGTCTGAGATTAATAATCAAGTTCCTACATCTTGGTCACCTGATTTTGAAGGAAGGAGTGTGATTTGAATTGTGGAGGTTAAAAAAGGAAAACATCTTTCTTGTCTTGTGATGGCTGAAAGGTCATTCTTGAGCACAAGTGGTTTAAATAATTTATCGTGAGCTACTGAGTCATAACAGAGTTACTGATCTGTCTTTTACTATGGTGACATTCTATTTTTCAACTCTGCATTTTTTTTATTCTGCACTAGGATTAAATAGCTCTCAATCTGCAGTGACCAGAAATGCTTAAGCACGCTGCAACTGCATAATGATGCGTCAGATCTGTACCTTTCGTAGTCTGACTAGCAGAGAAATGCCTTGATGGGGCTACACGCTAAAAAGAAGTGTTTTGCCTGGGAACAGCATGCCTCTATCAGCTTTGAGCACTTCATTTATTTTCTAAGTAGCCTGTGCATACTCACTTTGCAACAGCAAATGGTTTGAGACTCCAATGCTGATCTAGTTTTTGCATTTCTCTTTTGGCACTGAGGGTCTTCACACCTCGTTAAACTTGTCTTCTTTATTTTCTGTGCTTCAGTGTTCTGTGCAGTCTGTGTGTGTGTGTGTGTGTGATATATCCCTTACTATATCTTTTAGCAACTCTGAAAGATTGCCTAGAAGTTAAAAGAATTCTCACAGCTGCTAGTATTTCACAAATTTCATTTTGTCTTCAAGGCAAATATCAACTATCAAAATATTTTTGTTTTCCCCACCTAACTTAAAATTATTTATATATACTGAGGACAGTCTCAATATTTTCTCAAGAGATTGTAGAAGTTTGCCTCCTTGAAAAGTGTATCTACCAAACATGTCTTTCCAGTTTCTGACTACTTTGATTGTAAAACCTTCCTTCACCATAACTGCAAATGCTTCTAACTGCTGTGTAAAACAGCCCAAACACCTTTCCTCAGAAAGACTACACAATCCTCCTCTTCCCTCTGCTTCCTTGTCTCTTCTTTTGACCCTAAACAATGATTACGGACAGGAGCTAAGGCCTCTGTGGGAATATGGGTCTCATTATGAGAAAAAGGTCTGCTCAGCAGAATTTCTGTAGTTCAAGAAATGAGGAGTAGTGTAACACTGTTGTATAAAATAAAAAGTAGAGGAAAAAAGAAAAACTCACATAAAAACGGAAAGGAAACACCAGATCGGGTCATGAAGCTGTTGGGCTCCATGCAGAGCTGGCCCCTAAGGTGGTTGTGTTTTGGTGACATAGCCTGGCTGAGGCCAGCAATTCTTCTGGGTCCCTCTGTGTGGGCAAGGGGTCCACGGGCTGCCACAAATTTCCACCCTTCCAAGTCTGCAGCCCAACTGCCCCTTCGAGCCCACAGGAATCTCTCCTCATGCAGTTTCCTCTCACCTGTCCTGCGCAGCCGGTCCTGCCCAGGCTGAGCTGGGGCATCCTTAGGAGTCTGTTCCCCCAGCATGGAAAGAGGTGGAAGCTAAAAACAAGCAAGGTGAAAAAATATGGGAAATCATAACACTGAAATGAGCTATGGAAAATCTGGTTTTAAAAGGGAAGCACTGCTGTTACTGGGAGTGTACACTCAATTTCTACTTCTGCTGGGCATTAACAGGTGCCAGAGGAGGAAGGTGGTATATATGTTGTATTACACTGAGAAAGACAACTTCATTTCTACTTACTTCATTATTAGATCTGCCATTGCTATTGCATCCATTTCAAAATTTGGGAATATTAAGTTTACAAAGGTCTTGAAAGGGTTAATTAATTCTTTTGGAAGTGTTCCCCATTGTGTGAAATCATAGCGTTATAAAAATCAAATTATTATGTTGCCAAATAATAGGCCTAGAGCTTGAATTTCAGTCTTGACTAGACCAGTTTTATGTAGACAAGGCCCCATCTAAACACACTTTTCTGCTTGTGCATGTTTGTCTCACAAACAACCAGTCAGACATTATATCCAATGAGATTTGAAATAATCTATCAGCTTGGAAAATTGTGAACTACTGTCATCTTCATTGGACATTCTCTGAAACCGTTATGAAACATGAATGAAACCGTACTCTTTAGCTGTATTAAACAGCAGAAAACTCCACAAATTGTGTCTCATTTTTTCAGATGTGCTTTGTGGTTGGCTTTAGTGTGACCTCTATCATTCGCCATTAACATGATTTTGATTTTGCTTGTACTCCAAGCATCACCTGACTTCATGGAGCGATGTGTGGTTTGCACTGATTTAGATGATGGAAAATCAGATAAAATGCACTGTGAGTAGAATGTGCCAGGCTAACTTGATCCCTTTTTTTTAGATGAGATAATTTTCTTCACAAGGGTAATTCTCCAGACTGGATCTATGTGGAGCTCAGTAATGGTTTTGGCACAGTGACACGTGGGGAATTGTTAGTTAAGCTGAAGAGGATGAGGATTAGTACAGGAATGTCAATACAGTAAGGCACAGGCAAAAGGGGAGACACTGAGGTGTGTTGTGCTGACAGACTGTCAGCTGGATGGATACTGCTGGTGAAATTCCTCATGGAGCAGCAGTTGCTCAGCCTTGGCCAAAGGGAGGGATCTGCCAGCTGAGGCTGTTGGTGAGATGATGTTCAGAGGCATCTGCCAATGCTGACTGATGAGTATCTGGTGATTGGAAAAAAAACCTGGGGTGACTGTAGGGTCATAGTAAAGCATAAAGTAAGAAATACAATAGGACAAAAGAGGATAATGCAGGTAGGAGCTAAAGATAGGAATTTTGGCCATGAGATGGGGGGTATCACCTGGAAACAAAAGAAGCAAAATAAATACCTGTCAGTACTATTTGGCCAGAGGGTAGCTATTATGCCAGCAAGGTGATGGAGCAGTGAAAACAGCAAGGTGAACGCCAGCTTACAGTCCACGGCACTCTCACCACTTCTGAGCTCTTTCTAACTGGTCATATTTAGCACCTTGTCTAAAACCGATACATAATTTCACCCATATGGAAGGAAACTCAACTCAAAAGTAAAGATGATATACAAATGCAGCTTGGATAAGCAGGAGAGAAGAGGACGTGTTACAAAAAAGACTAGGAAAACACGTTTAGCCTAGCAAAACTATGAAGGGGGCATTATAAAGATCTTAAAACACAGAACAGTGAGCTAGCTTAAGTCAAAGTCAGTATCATCAGGTAAGACACATGGTTGTAAAGCATTCAGAAATAAATTGAAGCTTAAAATTAGAAGTTCCTAACTATTATGGACATGAGGTTCTGATGTCGCAGAGAAGCAAAAAAGGAGGGAGCAAAACATAAAAGATGTGCATAATCATTTGAACTTCTGAACAAAACTGTGTGATTCCTTATTCCATGTGATGAATGACATGATGGATGAGGAAGTGGTGCTGCCCAAGAAGGTCCTTCGAGGATAACTTAGGAGTGCTCATTAGAGATAACTGAGTTGATTTCCTAATGAGCTCGTTTGGATCTTAGCTGCAAATATACAACCACAGAGCATCCAGAGGATGACTGCAGAGATTCTGGGAATGGCAGTGGCATGCACACAGGCATGACAAGTGCAGGAGGCCAAGGATGGAGAATCAGCATCAACAAAGACGAGGCTGCAAATTCAGTGGTCCTCAATGTGTAACAAAAAGTGTGTGCTGTGCATCAGCTTGTCCAGCTGTCCAGCCTCATGGCGCTCACTTGTACGTCCCCACCTTTTTTGCAGTGCTGTTCTCTGCGAGGGCTGGCATGCTCATGGTGACTTGGTCTTGATCCTCCAGCGAGTCCCACATGGCAGGTAAGTTCTATGTTGTTCAGTGAGAGGACAAATAAATCAAGACGTTGAGAGATGTGCAACTTCTGATGCCAGATTTGCTTCTTATTCCCATAGATACCTCCTGAAAAATAATTGAGTAATATTTCCTAGTTAGGAAAAAAAAAGCAAACAAAACAACAGTCTTCTAACAATGTTCACCTCTGTCCCTTCCTAAGAATATATTGTAAAGGCTCCTGTTATACCTAGGAGCTGTACCACACCAAGGAGCTGTGCTAAGCAGGTTTGAACCTCTGGTCTCTGCTCAGCCAAAGATCTTGTTAAAGTCAACGGATTTTTTCTGTAAAGGGTACTATTTAGCAGTGTCACTGCAAAATTTATTCCCCTACCCTAGGCTTCCCTAAACAGTTCCTTGACTGTCTTGACACATACTCCTTTATACAAGACATTCTCCAATATGTGTTTTCTAGGTTCATTGATTCTAATGTGTATACACTTGCTTTAAAGGCTCATTTTGCATGACTCAAGGTTAAATATATTTATGGTACACAATTGTACTAGGCAGCTGGGTCCTGATTTATAAGGTATTGATATGTGTCTTAAAGCAAGGCAGATTCAAAGCCAAGCTGATCTCGGCTTGCTTTGAATCTTAAAAAAACCCGTATTTTCTAAAATACATTCTGCATTATATACATAGATGATTTTTGCCACAACCTCAGAAAATAATGAGAGTTTGGTAGATACAAAGCTTTGTACTTTTTGACCCTGGTTTAATCATACTGTGATTTACCATTTGTAATTATTTCCCCCCACCCCCCCATATGAATGGTCCATGTATGAATATATTACCCACCTCTTAGCTGTATTTTATGTGCTCACAACTGGGAAGCCCGTAAGCAAATGTAACAGCTAATGCAAGAGACAAAGAGGAAAAGATCATCAAATTATCTAGGATTTTTTTTTTCAGCTACAGCTTCAATGGCATAAAAGAAATGTATTATATCTAATAAAATCTTAAAAAATACGGGTGTAACAGCACTGACACGCAAGGGGTGCTGAGCCCTCAGCAGCTGAGGTGCAGAAACTCCAAGGACAATCCCCTCTCTGAAGGGTCATCTGAGACAACTCAGCCACCGGGGCTGCTCTGAAACCCCAGCCTAGTGTTACAGGGTACAGTGTTATTTCTGGCACTATTTTTAGGTGCAAGGTGAAAGGAAAAGCATAGATGGGCAGTAAAGCAAATGTACGCGGAGCTCAGGAACAGGGGAATCTTTGCACACCAAAAGGTCTTGATTTTGTGTGTGTAAGAACTTTCTTTTTTTTATTTTCTTATTCATCCCATGGGTATTTTTTAGGGAGTTATGAATTACTCATTGAATTCATTGAAAACCAGCAGGTTTCTAATTTATATTTTAAGTGTTGAAAATTTAGTACCCCAAATTTTATATATACTTTTACAGTCTCTGGCCACGACTACTTGTCACTGAGGAACCTACTGCATGTTCTGTGAAAATCCTGGCGCCAGGGTGTGGGACACTGCCCCTCACATGCATGATGGCAGCGCAGGGCTGGCATCGAAAGGAGCAGGGCTGCATGTGTAAGGTGCAGGGTGGACCCCAAGTTTATGAAATTTCTTTCTGAAGGTAGTAGATAATTGAAATAATAGTGTTTATAGAATTAATAGAGAATTAGAACCTTCCAAAGTATATACCACTGTTCTATTTATATTTTCCAGAGCACAAGTTTGTAAACTTTTCTCTTACGTGTAACCACGAAATACACTAGCAGGCAAACAGAACACGCCCTGCTCCCTCGTGCCATAGCAACCTTACAGCAAGCAATGTGGACTGCAAAAACAAGTACTAAATTCTGAAATTCCTTTGTGTTGCATGATTTCAAGTTAAATTTATTAATCTGTCATGACAGAAGAAACCCAGCGGTGTGAGACACCTCAGTTTGCTGTAATAATTTATCACGTGCATTTACAGGATCTTGTAAAATGCAGAGGATATGTTATTCTGGTTCAATGTGTTTTAATTGTGCATAAGCATACATTAGTACATTATTTGGCTTCTTTCTGTGAGTTTGTAGCATGCCCTGATTAGCTGAAAGGGGAGAGTATTTTAAGCAGGCCTTTTGAAAGATTGCTAGAAATTAATCAATACCATATTAATATATATTGCAGAGCTATATGATGATACATGACTTGGTTGATGTTATATGCTCCATTAAGAGGTGTATTTAATATGCAACGAAAAATTATTTACTTTCCACGTGCAGGACCACAGTCTTCAAGCCATAGCTGCTCATATGTCTCAATTAAAACCAATAAAAATAGATAACAACAACAACAAAAAGAATAAGGGAAAAGAGACCATCGCAGACTAATGGAAGACTTCCCCGCATAATCTCATTTTCTGTGAGTCATTTCTACTCCGCAGGCAGTTTGCAAGGGCAGGAGACGGTTTGTCCAACCATGTTTTATGCTCCCCGCACCCCGGGGCAGGGGCCGCAG
>NW_009260596.1:3160946-3185312 GCF_000687185.1 Egretta garzetta | reverse complement strand
CGGTGCGGGAGCGCGCAGCGGTGCGCGGCCCCCCCCGGCCGGTCGGTGCCCCCGCGGCATCCCAGCGCAGAGTCTGCTCCGTTCTGGAACCGGGAACCCTCGGGTATGTGCCGGGGTGCAGGCTGTCGCGCAGCCTTCGGGAAGGCGTCGGTGGGCAGGGTGTTCGCCGCTAGCGCGCCCGCGGGAGTACCTGAAGCGGAGCCCGAGTGTTTGCTTAAAACCCGAGCGAGCCCTGTTCCCTTCGGTGTGTAAGTCTCGGGGCAGAGAAACCGGAATGTGCTCCTGTGTGCAGGGCTACGGATCTGCTCGTGGGGGGGTTTCTTACCGGTTAACGGGCTTCTGATTGTCTGGGGTCATTTTTGGAAGAATGCAAATCCAAGCAAATATCTATGCTGACCATATATAGAAGTAGTCACAGGCAGAAGAACTGTTAACTTCAGTATTGCTGACACACGTTGAGAAACTTCAAAAAAAAAAAAAAAAAAGGAAACAAAAGCCGGGATATGTCCTGAGGATGTTTTTGCCCAAGCAATATATTTTTCTGTGTTTACACCCTACGTTAACTAAAATGTTCCTGCTTATTTATTTATTTACATGCCTACGCACCTCAAAGCCAGTGAATCATACATATTGATTTTACTTCATCTGTTTCTGTGCATTTAATCTGACAGCATTTGGTTTGCTTACTTGTTTTGGACTGGGACTGCAGTAGACAATGCTGCTTTTTCCAGAATGGAAGCCCGGTTTGGTGGCTTTCCTCATTATGGAAGCAAGCTGGTTACTTGTACGGGAGCTGTTCTCCATGGCATGGAAGAAGCATTGCAGGGTTTTCTGATGTTGTGTGTCCTAAAGAGTTTCCATGTTTTGCTCTCTCTTTTTTTTTTTTTCTTTATTTTTTAATAGTTCTGCTGTTACCAGAAGCTTTTACATGTATGTTATTGCCCTGTAGAGCAACATGAAGATTTTATTTTCTAGTGCTGAATCTCATTTGAAGTCATGTGTTTTTACTTCGGTGCTGTGTGCATATTAATAAGGTAACTTCAGCTTTAGGGAAGAAGAATGGGTTGACTTAACTGAAAAACTGAAAACCATTCTCTTGGACTATTTTGGACGTAGCAGTTTTGCTGGATTTTAGTAGCAAAGCAATGAAATACTCCAGGGATAATCCAATATGAAATTCACCTGACTTGCTGCCAGCTATATCAAAACAGGTTGCAAGTTTTCTTCTTTTTTTCTACTAGCTGCACTCTGCCACCAAACCCAGTAATTCAGTTTTGTATTCTTTCACGTTTCCTTAAAAAGAAATAGAACCTAATTTATTACAGAAACTGTTGGGAGGTTCAAATTCATGTCATTTTAAAGCAGAAATAGTAACTTTCTGGAGGGAGCCGATTGCATGCTTTATATCCTGTATCTGTATACTGCCAAGTGTAATCCATTTTTATTTCTGTTATTGAAAGGAACTTAAATTCCATCTTACTTGTAGTAATATAGTCTTCATCCAACAACTTATCAATGTATTTTAAAGTAGCAGTCTCAGAAGTAGGTTTTCATGGTGAAAACCAACCGTGACCATATGAAACATCACAAGCACAGTGCTCAATGTCTTAAATTACAGTTCTAAGTATTAGTGTTAAGGATTAAAATGTCTTGATTGAATTGTAAGATGGTCTAAAAAAATTGTCACACTGAATGATGCTCTTCATTCTAAAGCTATATTTTCTACTTCAAAACTATCCGACCTCCCTTTCTTGCATTAGTTTTTGGATTTTTGTCTTAGGGCTATGAATATTTTCAGGACCAGATCCTGAAATGCTAAAGAAAAATCTTGTGATGACTAAGGTGGAAATTTCTCCCGCGTAAATACTACAACTTTATGGTTCTTGCGTTCATACGTTCCTTCCTGCCTCAGTCTTGATTTTAGCAGATAGCCTAACTGCATACTTTTTGTGCTGGCAATGACTGTACTTGCACAGTGTTATGTGACTTGAAAAGGAGGGGGAAGGAGTGCTTGACATTAGAAGAAAGGTTGAAGTGACCTGTATGACCTTAATTAATTTTGTCCATTACCACATTATGCCTTGTTTGCCATTAAGAAGAGGTTGCACTCTGAGCAGATGTGGTGCTGAGGATGAGACAAAGTATCTGGGAGGTATGTGAAGGCAATTAAAGCTCTGCTTAGTGCATGTAAATGCATGGCTGCTGAGTTTAGTACATAACACGATAGAACAGTTTACTAATCTTATGAGTATCCCTTACTCTAGTGGCAGCTTTTTGTTTAACGAAGACATATAATTAGGCTTTAAAATAAGGAGCAGTATGGATGAGAATATGTGGAGGAGGATATGCAGTGCCGCTCTGTCAGTATCCTCAGCTATATTTAAGTACCTTAGTTTGTGAACATGTAAAAAATGCTTAAATGGATCTGTGAGTTTGGAATGAAAGGAATGAGCGTGGTAATTCCAAAAGTAGTCTGCTTTGCAAATTCATTCAACAGTAGTGCTACATCTTTCATGACTTCATTCTATGTCTTTCTTCAGTAGAAGAACATCAGTTCTGCTAGACTGCACAGCTGCTGTAACACGTGAAGCTCTGTCAGTTGGAGATGCTGGGAGTACACATATCAACTACACCTCTAGGCACACCAGCGGTGCCTCTCGGTCCATGCAACAAAGAGTGATGTAGAATATCCACTTGGGGTGTGTTCCTGGTGGTGTTGAGGTGCAGAACAGAATAAATGAATTCAATATAAGCCTGGTGTGTGATATTTAGATCGGGACTTCACACTCAGGAGTTGTTTGTGCCTTATTTTTGTTTTAAGAGAAGGTAAGAGCATGCTGCAACACTTTCTACTCCTCGTGCCTTGGTTGAGTGCCAACGGAATGCAACTTTCTGTGTGCAAGCCTGGCTAGGAGATTCAGTGAGGGCAAGGAAAAGCTGTTCTGAATATATAAATTGTCAAAATTACTGTGTGTTAAAATAGGAGAGGATGGAAGATCAACGCTTTCAACTATTCTGAGTATGTGGTTTCATGGTGGAGGCATCAATTAGTGTAAAGGAAGGTAGGTTTAAGTGAAGGTCTTCATTAAATGTTTACAAACTCAAGGCAAGGTCTTTTCTATGCTTAGAAGATTTTTTGAAAAAGAAAACCAAAACATGAAATTCATATTACCAATGATAAATACTCAGTTGCTGAAATGAGAGCTGGAGGGAGTTTAATACTTCCATAAATTAATCTTGATGGAGATAGTTACAGAGAAATATTTAATAATACAGCTACAGTATGGATTATGGGAAAATGTTTTCCTGGATATGATTTGAAAACGCAGCCACTTGTCAATGCCATTACCTTTCCTCTTCTGTTTTCTCTGCTTTTGTTCTAAAGTTGGAGTAAACAAACCCCTGTTTCATTTAGAAAAGTTTCCTACAAGCAAATTCAGAGTCTTGTT
Source organism: Egretta garzetta (assembly GCF_000687185.1). Taxonomy (NCBI): domain Eukaryota; kingdom Metazoa; phylum Chordata; class Aves; order Pelecaniformes; family Ardeidae; genus Egretta; species Egretta garzetta. Next base: position 3,181,863 of record NW_009260596.1, on the reverse strand, counting down.
CATTTAGCCAGATGCAATACAGCAGTGTAGCCACAGTATTGCAGAGCTCTCTGCAGAGACCAACCATCTGATAATTTGCGTGGTCTCTGTGAAGAGCATTACACCTGGTACTGATCTCCAGCAGTTTGTTGTGGCTGCTCTGCTAGTCTGTAGCAAGTTCTTGTCAGGGTAGTGAATGTGGTTGAGCAATTCAGGATTGTCCAGTTACATTCAACAGTTGATGGAATTATGCTAGATAATGACTATTTTTGATTTTTTTTTTTTTCTCCCCCCCCGGAATGAAGGCAGCATGGTGACATGTAAGGATGATCACCTGGTTATGTGTATAGGTGATGATAATCTGTCCTTCTGCATTCCAGCTGTATCCCCATAGAAAAGCATTAATTATGACATGCAAAAGCTTCTAATACAAAAAGTCAGAGGCTTCCTCTTATTTATAAATTCATAGAGGATTAAGAAATTTGGGGGGGGATGGGATTAAAAAAAATGCTTGGAATTTCTATTACATGCCTCTATTGATGTGCCTCACTTCTGTTAAAGAAAATTATCTCATCTCAGTGCCTGTGGTTGGCTAAGATGTTTTGTGCAATGTTGTTTGCCTGCTTAGCTCTGGCTGTATTTGTCTGCCTTATCTGACAGCATTAGGTGTACTGGAGCCAGATGCTGAGGGCTCTACATGGGTCTTAGAGCTCCACGTGAGACATAAAGGGACCTTTTTCCTGGTCAAGTCTACATAGTTGTGACAACAAGCATTGTCCTGCAGCCTCCTTACTCTTGGCTGTCTTTCTCCTAAGCAGGAGAAGGCCCCTCCAGCATCTAGGATTAATGGTTTTCAAGAAATCTTCCCAACATTCCTGCATGAAGGTCTTGGCTATCATCTGTGGCATCTAAAGGAAAGAACACTGACAATCTTGAAGGGAAAATAGTGCTATATATCATCCACAAGGATTTATAAAATAGCTCTGAGGGGCAAACTGCCACTAGCCTACAACTCCATAATTTCATTGTGAAATAAGTAGATTTGACATCAGTGTTTATGTGGGTTTCTGGTAGCAGAAAATACATTATTAAGGCAGTCAAATAATACTTTTTAAAAAATCTTACTAAATACATACCAAAGATGCAGAGCATTTCACTTCCTTTAGCCGTGCATTGTAAGCAGTTATATAGAGCCACACTATTCTTCATAGGGTTGGACTAGCAAGTCAGGCCTAAAAAACCAATGACAATTCTCTTTAAAACCTTAAATACCTCGTAGAAGATATTGGGCTGCAACAAAACCAAATAATTTGGTGAGATAATAGCAGTCTTAGTGTAGAATATTAATTACTTCTTTTGGTTTGATACAACCTGGAAAACATTTATTGGCTTCATGGCTGTTACTCAGGAATGAGAGCGAGCAGGTCATTATCTTGAAGCAATATTCTTGTGTTCGCTACAAATGCAAAAAAAAAGGTCTCTGCAAAACACTGGAAGAACAGTGTCAAATCTGTAGAGAAAAGTATTGAATTACCCTTCCTTATACTAATGTAGAGGAGCTTGTCCCTCAGGGTGCCCTTATATATGAAAGCAGACGCATCCCTGTGCGTTTGTAGGACATCCTGAAGCACCAGGGGCTTCTTGGGGTATGATGGCAGCAACGTTCATGCTGAACATTCTGAAGCATGAAATACCCATTATACGTATAGAATTTGATGACATGAAAGGCTTGGATTTATAGCTACAAGCTCTGTATTGGTCACCTCTGCAAGATCGTGCTGCTTTTTTTGGCTAGAAGCCTTTTAGCACTCTCCCATGTTTCTCTAGTAAAAATTAATAGTACTAATTGCCACTTGTTTTATCATTAATTTCTGAATCAACATGAAGTATTGCTATAGCAACAAATCCTTTCGAACTTCACTGCAGACAATTAGTAGGAGAATTCAATCTCAATATGTAACAATCACAATAGTAAGAATATTTAAAGGATTAAGGAACTTTCTTTTAAAAAGGAGGAGAGTAATGCAGACATTCAAAACTGTCATGGAAGAACAGAATTTGAAAATTTTTAGAATTATCTTTTTATTAATCATCTCCAATTGCTGTACAAAGGTACTTGCATCTAACAAAATAATTACAGCACACTTTGTCTCCTCGGAGATAAAATACATCACCCTTTGGAATACTCTGCAGATTTTTATCTCTGATAATGATGTTTCACCATAAACTGCTGCATCTTCTCTCAAAAGATGGCTGTTCTTCATCCCTGGCGGTGGATGTGTGGGAAAATCCCAAGTAGGTTTCAGGACTAGCTGGACATCAAACAATCCAAATTTATGAAGTCAGAACTAGATAGTGCATTATCTCTACTTTTTCGCCAGCTGAAGCATCCTTCTCTCTTTCATTGAAATGGATTGCTGTTTGCATTTTACCTTGTCATCTCTCTAGATAAGTCAGACAAGGGAATTTACACACACATCCCGCCACACCCCCCAGGTGGCATAAGGGGTGTGGAAGTGCCAAATACCTGAGGAACAGTGGAATAAAATGTATCTGTCTCGGACTGCGAGTCTGTGATTGGTATTATTGTCTGTGATAGATTTTGAGATAGTGAAAGCTTATAAATTTTTAGGGGGAGCTAAGTTTCTGAGGATGTTGATTGTAGTGGAAGAAGGCTGTGTGAGAAGGGAGCATAAAGGCAGGTGAATGGTAAGAACAAGAAAACTGTACATAAAGGAAATTAAGAAGATAGTCAAAGAAGAAGTAGTGCTTGTAGGAGGGAAGTCTGAAGGGAGTATCCCAGGAGCCTGTGACTGCTGCATATATACAGGACAGACAAAAGAAGAAGGGGGACGGTAAAAGACCCAGAAAAATGGAACAACCTGACTCCAGGTGCTGAGGGAAGAACGTGCCTGTGGCAGAGATCCTGGGAAGGATGTGGCAGGTGCCTGGGGAGGAAGGGTTGCTGTGTGGACTCCTGCTTCACCTCATGCAGTGGGTGGCTTCTTCATAAAATAGTGCTTCACTGGATGTCATGGCTGGCTCATCTGTATATTATTAAAGCATGTTTCCTTGTATGTAGAGCCCCCGCCACACACCAGACCTTCTCTGGTTCCCTTGGCCAGGCTGTTAACCTTGCAAGTAATAATTGGTAGAAGGCAAACTTTGAAAATGCAGCTGCATGCAAGGCCAGCTTTCTCTTGTCAGAACACCTCTTCTTGGAGAGCCCTCTGGAGCCCTTTGCATAATGTCAAAGGTACCATTTTCAAGCAGTCAGATCTTGGAATCTCTCTTCAAGATTTATCTCTTGGTTGTTCCTTTTATTAGCATAGTGATGTAGCTTTGTTAACTGGGACATCTTAAAAAAATTCTGTAATAAAAGCTGAAGGAGCATTACAAAAGCCTATAGTGAAGAAATGCTGAGTGTGTTTTACTTCCAGGATTCTTGGAAGACAAATGATCCCTGGAAAATTTATGTGTGTAAATGCCTTTCTAAAATACCTGTTGCAGAAAGCATCTCCCAATAAATAGAGAATGAACAAAGTCACTTTAACAAAGTGTCTCTTAAGGAGGACTAAGAAAAAAAATAAAAAAGAATTGGAGTCCCAACTTGGCTCTGGAGCTGCTGAGATAAATCTACTGAAGAGGCTTGGTGGAGGATAGAGTTGTTTATTTCAAATTTCTTTCTTTGTATTCTTTTTCTACTTATTGTTTTGTATACAATTATCTTGGGTTTCCTGTGGAAAGAGGTGGAAATGTTCACTCTTAAGAGAAAGGACATACTTTTTCTGTCTTCCAGAGAAAATCTATCTGGATGCAGCATAAAAAAGCTAACAAAGAATGACTTTAGAACTAAAGCTGTTGAAAGAAAGGAAAAGGTCTGCATTGAAGCAGGAAGTTGAGTGGGCTAACCCTTCAACTGTGAGTGGAAGAGAAGCTTACAGGACTACAACTCTAGGGGTAAAGGGCTGTGCTGTAGAAAATAGTTACTAAAAATAATGCTGTAAAATGCAAAGGGAACTAATATAAATAGAAAAGCAATGAGAATAATTTGTAGTTTCATTTCTGGAAACTGCAGTTCTGTAGTTACTGGCTAGTGGTGATTTGGTAGGCAGATGTATTGGTTCTCCTTTTCCTTGGTCTTAAACTGCAGTGTGATAAGGGAATATATCAACCAAACTGAAGACAGTGTTTGACTTTCCTGTTGATAGTCATAGTTGTGTGCCTCAAATTGTTAGACATGTCATGCATGCAGTTTTCACTGAAAAAGCATAATGCCTACTAAGACTTCCAAATAAAAATATGAGTGACTATTACTTTTCTTGCTGTTCCATATCTCCATTCAAAAAAATTTGATTGTTTTGTGAAAGCAAGTACATGGAAGGTGCAGATACTTGTGAGGATGGACTGTAATTTTCAGAAGAAGCAGACAGTCTTTATACTGTTCGCTACTGAGTAATTTTCATTCTCACTCAACTCAACAAAAGCTGTGTTTGTTTGCCAAAGGGAATGCTAAAGAGGCAAAAATGTGCAAGCAAGGTTGAAAAAAAAAAAGTTTATAAAAATAGCAGTAGGGTTGTTCATCCTTGAAAAATGGTAGGAGATTAAAGAAAAAGCAAAGTGGGATTAACACATAGAAACCTTTCAGTTAGTCTTTAAAGACTGCCTGAGACATGATCACTTTCTGCTGCAGTCTGTCTAGAAATTTTCTGATTTTCTTCCACAATTATGTTAGCTTGAATGTTTCCAGCTTGAGCTGGATCTCATGGATAGAACTTAAACAAAGTTACAAATTTTATGACTTTGGACACAAACCTGTTGTGACTTTCTTTGGTGTCCAAAGTCTTTGGGAACTGATGAGGGTTTTTGTGCTGATATAAAAGTTTTAGATTCATACTCAGTGATCAGAGATATTGGAAGTTTATTTTACTGGTAAAAAATTCATTAAAGCATTCATTCGAATCTGATTTTCATTACTATGATTCTGAAGATCATATTTTATATGAGCTGTTTCTCGTAAGCCCAACCCAAGTGATCCATTGTTAAAAACACATTTTTACAAGCTGCGAAGAAGAGAATTTTAAAGCTATTTACCTTTTCATCCAGATTTGGGGAAGAAAAAATGTCATTTGTCATATTTACTCTGCATTCACTGTGATGTATTGCCATCTGTGAATAAAATACTGGAGCTGAATAGATAGCATGATTCTTACTAATGTATATTAGTTTGCCTCCCCGTCTCCTCCCCAAATAACAATGTTAAATTGTAAAATGAAAATCATGATTCTGGAAAGACTTTCTCTTCAGGAATGCTAAGCAAGCATGGATTTAGTTTTATAGGTTTGTACTACATGCCTTCTTGAATTAGGTTGAAAAAACCCAATAGCTGTAGGACTCTCGGCCACTCATTTAAGTAAGTGTGTGTTGAGTCCATCATCCAGAAATGTGGTTCAGCAAAAAGTTACTTGGAGTGAAGAACTTTTGTGCAGCATTACATGCTGAAGCTTTTCAGGGCACTTGTGAGCAAATCTGCTGCTGAAGTAAGTTGTCAGGAGCAGCTCTTTGAATTATGGGTACGGTAAAATCAAGTTTTAAATGCCTGAAACAGAAGAATGAGGATTATGCAACTCTTGTGCGCTGACAACAATGATCAGATCTGTTAAGATCCAGGATATAGCTGAAGGTGTTGAGGCCTAAAAAAGCAGATAAGATCTCAACTGAACTTCGTCTGAAAGAAAATACACAAAACCCACACCTCACTTACTTTATTTCGCACACATACACAATTCTAACTTGTTCTTGTATTTGCAAGTTAAGAAAATGGAGGTTCAAAGATAAATGTGATCAAACTCGATTGTTTCCAAGAAAAAAACCTGATTTTTTGCAAGAAGAAAATATTGAAATTGAAACAATTTTTAACGTACTGATTACCTTTTAATGTAGCTGAATGTCTAATATCTATCAACCTGCCAATATTAATATGCAGAGGTCTTACCCTTGTTATATCAGTTTGAAACTTCCTATGGTACAGTGAGTCATATGGGTGACCAGTATCTTTCTCTGGGTCAGATCCCATCAACTTATTTCATGTTGGTTGGTTGGTTTGTTTCTGGGAATAATACATGCATCTTACAACAGCTGTATAGTTTTGCTTTTGCTTCTCTTCAATTTCATTGTAGTTACTGTTTTTATTGCTGTTACGGAGAGCAAAGGTTCATTGGAAAAAAAAAAAAAACCACCAAAACCAAAAGCTCATCCTTCTGTTTTTATAAGGTGGGAACATTTTCTTAATATGGCTTATGTAATGGGATGGGTAAGAATTTATTTGCATTCTGTATTGATTTATGTGATGAAGAACAGTTGATTACTGAGAACGCTTGTGTTGTAGCCTTTTGTGGTTGCGTGGCTTGCATGACTTTGATCCTGCTTTCTGTACTGTAGTTGGAATCAGGAGTTGCAATGTTGTAAGGAGAGTGTTTCTGAATCTTAATGTTGGACATACCAAAAACCTGATTTTCAAGAGAATTCTTTTCAATTACTTAGAATTTTTTCATGTTTTTGAAACTGTGGTGGTGTTTGTTTTTTTGCTTTAGCGGCTATTTTCCTTCATTATACATTTATTTTTTCCAGTATTAAAAATAACTTTTGATGGCCTTTCTCTGAGGTTTTCAACTGGTAATGCTGCTGCTCCTGATCTCAGTGTAAACAAATGCAAGGCTTTGTGGATTCATTGGCAACTGGGTCGAAATGACAATATTTAATTTAATTTCTGCATGGATTGTGGAAAGCCTTGTACCTAAGTCATGGCCAGTTACAGGTTAGTATGAGCAGTTCAGGGAATGCAAGATAGTTACCATACAGTTTTTGACAAAAAGAAATATTTCTGTAAGAAACTTGAGAGTTCTGGTGGTTAAGATGGTAAGTTATGCTTGGGCCTGAACATGTGTACTAGAAAACTTTAGTGCTGACACCTGTGCCCCCTTCTCCCCAAACTCTGATGCCAGGTGTATTGGATTATTGATGATTAAGAGCAATAAACAGATGCAGAAAAGCTTCACTCTTCATGCTGGGCTAGCTCATGAAGAAGGTTAAACCTAAAAGGTAAAACAGTAAGAGGGAGCACATTAGAAATGTTCATAAATATGATGGGTTTATGTATACACCATCTGGCTGTGTGTTTCTATATTTCTTAAAGATGTGGGGTGACACCTAGCACAATTAAGCTAAAGGCTATGGTTTTTCATTTTGTATTTGGACAAATGGAGATTTCACTTCATCCTGTATTTCGCTTTCCTTTTCTTTCCTTTTTTTTTAAGCTTGAACAATGAAAAGTATAGGTTTTTTCTGCTCAGTTTTACTTGTGTATTTTCTTTATAACGCTTGTTTGAGGTTTTCTACCAAAGATATTACCCTCTCCTAGTTAAAATGAAACAGCAATGTGAATTCTGGAAATAAGTGGCTAGTTGGTCTTGTTTTGGCCAACAACATGTGTGGAGTGTACGTGTGCAAAAGATACTTCAAGGCCTGTCGTAATCAACTTAAGCAAAATAAATTGAAATAAATATCCCAAACTATTTGCAGCAGTTAAATTATATTAACTTAAATGAGATTAAAGCTATAATATGTGTAGCTATTTTCATTCTTACTGTGATCCTAGTTCAGAGTAACAACCAGGCCAGAACCCTTTGTTTGAGGATTACTATTTCCCTTCTGAATTTCTAGTCTCCTCTTTTTTTTTTTTCTCTCCTCTACTGGTTAGCTTTATAATTTTTCCAAATATTCTTGTTTTTATGTTATTTACAAATTTGGTTCTGATGCAGTGATCCGTATGTATATTAAGATTTGTAGTTGTGAGAATCATGGAACTGGAACAAATATTCTAAATAGTTAATTAAGCACAGAATCATAATAGACGTTGGTATCCACAGCCTCAGGTAGGAATTTTTGGTTTTGATTGTGCTTGTTAACAGATATCAATTGTGGAAAACACGTGAATTATTGGGGAAACTTGAGTGAAATGGCACACATGGAGTAGAGTTGAAGTTCTACAGATTAAACCATAATTGTATTTTGCTTGTGAAAATAAGAAAGTCATGTTCTGAATCAGCCTGTAAGAGTGAAAGGTCCTTGATATAGTATTGCTGTAATAGGAATAGGATTAATTATGGATTTATGACATTTTTGCATTTTATCTTTTAGCAAAATTCGAACAGAGAATGCTGACTGAAAGCTAAAAATATAGAGCAAAAAGATGAGCATCTAATGACTTTTATCATTTAAGCAGTTGTCAACAGCTTTAACTCAGTGTTGTAATGAGATTAATAGATTGCTAGACTGCACTGTTTAGTAGCAAGGCCTTACCTTGCTACTAAATCCTATCTGGTGTTAGTGAAATGTTATGTCCACTTGAACTGTTATCATGGATGTCACTGGCATATCATGTAAATATGTGAAAATGGCTTCAGCAGTAATGTAGTGCAGAATGCTTTAAAATGGATAAATGGCGGTATGTTAAAGCTTTGCACAGTCAGCTACATGTAGCAATACAGTTATTGAGTATTTGTTAATCAACTGAACTTTACCTAAATTCATGGTTATATAAAGCTGACTAAAATTTCTGATTTGGGCAAAGAAAATGTTATTAAAATATGAAGGTTATTCATGGGTCTGTACTGTCACCAGAAGATAGGCAGTTGAATGTGCGCAGTATGTTTGACCAAAAGGCTAGTTTTACTTCTGTAATTGCAAGTGTGGCGTGAAAACAGCTGCAGAAGTGATATATTGCAACACTTTATCCCAAAGAGCTTATTGTAGAGAAATGTGGCCTAGCATTCAGGGTGGGTATGAGTTAGGTATGTCCCATTAGCTCATGTTTACTTATGTCAATTTGTAGCTCCTCTAAAGCAGTCTTCAGCTTTGCACAGAACACCTACTATGTGCACTCTGCCAGCCCTGAGAATTTTAAATACGTGTAGCTGAAGCCTTTTAGGCCTCTTGGCTTGGGGGGGGGAATAATATAAAAAGGCAGTATATAGACAGACTGTGTACCAGTTGCTTTGTTTTCCTTTTGCACACCCTTGGTGTCCTATGCTTCTGTGTTCCTTCTATATTGTTTGTTGGTCTTTCTGAGATGAAAGTTACTGAAAACATCAGCTGAGTGTTGCAGTTTCCACATTGGCAAAAGAAATGCATGAGTATTGAGTTGTGAATTCCCATGTTCATATTTAGAAGATTTGACTGCTAATCCTATATTTCAGGAGTTCCTTGAAATTGTTGTAATGAGAGTTGAGCTTAAATGCACAAAACTTCATATGCTACATAGCAACTTTATTACAGAACAACTTCAATACAGCAAGCTGAGAGAAGTAACACTGGACTGAGGAACTTGTTTACTCTTCTGAGAAAGCTTGTAAAGATCAACTAGCTATGGTCAAGGGAACTTACCTGACTTTTCAGGCATGACCGAAGGATCTCTGTTGTTCCATAACAGCTATCTTACCACCTCAGAAAACTTTTGAACTCTTTAGCTTAGACAGCAGATAGATGCAATACTGTCTAATTTTCACTGAGTTAGTGCTATGGGGTTTCCCTTTGCCGTTTCTATTAATCCGCTCTGTTTAGTTAAAATTCAGAAAAAGGAGTTGAGGACAGTTATCTGACTGCAGAGACAGACTGGCCACCCAGGAGAGTTTAAAGGTTTATAATGGCAATGGGGAAGAGTCGGGGAAGTTTGTTTCTGTCATTTCTGGATTTGAAGTGGTGGTGCTTTGAAAGTTCGGCATTACTATTATGCCTTGAAAATCTAGATAGATATTTTCAGTTTTCACAAGATGGCAGAAGTTGTCTGATAGTGAGGGACTGGGAGCCTGCAGGCAATGGCAGATATTAGGTAATGGGAAGTGGTGTTGAAATCATTCGCTAGCATGTATTTCTGATTTGTACATGTGTAAGCGTTCATGCAGGTACCTCTTGGTGAGGGAGAAATATCAAGATTTGGCTCCTGGAAATCTTAAAAACTTAACATGATTCCATCATGGTAGGATGCAGCTGTATCTCAATAAGCTTGTGACCTTGTAAGCTGCTGGTTACTAATGAATCATTTATGCAAAGGGTTTTGGTTTTTGCTCTCCTGTGGCAGTTAATTCCATGGGTCCTTGACCACGAGGTAGGTCAAGTGATGATGTTTTTTCCGGGTGTTTAGCTAGAGGAGGTAGTTTGGAATTGGGTTTCCAGTTTCCCAGCCATCTGTTAAAGCTTTTTTTCTTGAAACTGTTATTTCTGAGGCTGCAGTGTATTTCTGACTCAACTGTAAGGCTGCAGTGGTCAAAGAGTTCCCCAAGCCAGGTTGCTGAAAAATCCTTCAATGACAAATTTGTCAGTATTGCTGTGTGTCAGTATAGCACGGGTTTCACCATTAATGTGAACTGCAGTCAGTACCATAAGTATGTCACAGGAGAGAAGTGAATTCTGTATGTTGGAGAAAAAAATGAGTGAGTATGGGTGACTGTGGACTAAAGCATTTGGAAGCTCTTGTACAGGGGAAGGAAGCAGAATTAGGGTTGATATTGGAAGAGAATAGACTTTCTTTATACAAAGCCATGGTATTTTAAATCGCCTAACAGATCAGAAGTGAAATGTTTTCTCCCTTACAGTCAGGGATAGCACATTAGCAGGCAGTTTTCTAGCTCATGTTGATCATAGTGACAGGGCAGTTTTGAATTGGGTAGATTTGCCAGCACTCTTCTGCCCGATAGTTGTTGCCATAATCAGGGTGGAAAGAATTCCTCCGTATGCTCACACAAATTGAGTCCATTTTTTTTGTCTGTTTATGAGTCTGCTCTCTGCAAAAGGGATTCCTGTGCTCTGCCTCAGTTGCAGACCACTTCGCTACCACAAGTGCAGTAGTCTGGCAAGCTAGCAGAAAGGGCGAGAACATGGACAGCGATTGCCAGACCATCAGAGTCCATTAATTTTACTTTAATTATACTTCTGCCTATGATTAATACAGGTCATTGCTTTCCTGGTCACATTGTAGATCATGCTGAATATTGTACAATGACAAGTATGACTCCTTTGAGTCATTTTGACTCTGTGGCTTAAACAGTCATTGTTTAAACAGGGTAAGGAAACTGTTTATTTTGGAAATATTTCCAAGAAGTCCTAATCCCCTTTTGAGGTAAGTGGAAAGGTTTCTTCTATGAGATTACTTATAACTGTAGCAAACAGTCAGGTTGAACACTGAAAAGGAAACAAAAAAGATAATTTAAGAGCTGTTCTGGTTTCTCAGCATATGAAGTGACAAAATTTCTTTGGATTGGGTAAATTTGCTCTTTAGCCCAAGGGATGGGTGAAGTGTCTTTGCAGGTCAAGAGATGAGTTGATCAGGCAAAAAATGTGTTCTCAGGAGAAGACTTTGGATCAGGAGTGCTTAGAAGCAGCCTAGCTCAATGCCTGCACATCCACAAAACTCATCACTGTGGTAGAAGCATCACTGGGTGGAGGGAAATCATTAGCTTAGGATAAATCCTTCATTCGCCATACAAGGTACTGTCACATGCTTTGTTCTAAGGAGTTTTGAATGTTGTTGTGGCCATTTCCCTGGAGACTGCCCCCAACATCCAGCTCCTCTGGTTTGCATTGCTTGCAGGTCATGGAACCAGCTAGCATCCACCTGAGCAAGAACTGCAGCCTTGCTGTCACATCCCTCTTCCTTCCTTAGCAAGCATCCCTCTTACTGTCCTAATTGCAAGTCAGATGTTTTCTTTCCCATATGTTTCATTTCACATGGTATAGCTTCAATGGGAGGGTCTAGTGTCTGTGTCTCATGAAGGGAAGAGTTGCATGTGAGTGACTTGGGAGATGGCTGTCCTGTAGCTGTGCCCCCTGCTGTCACCACACAGGCCACTGAGCATCCCTCCAAGTGTCATGCCTTGTCCTGGGGTTTTCAGGGGAACTGAAGTTACCACTGCTTTGCTTGAAAATGTTTGACTATAAAATGCAGAAGTCCTGGAGCTACCTCAGGAGTAGCTGGGCTGTCTGCAGCAAGGGCAGGAGCACAGATAGGACTGACAGTGTCTGTGTACGTTATTCCTGTTCACCATTCAAAGCCTTTAGAAAAAGCCCTAATAAGGAAAACATTATAGTTTCAAACTTAAATGTGGTCTTGGGAAGTCAAAAATTTGTTTGAACCCACAGATTCAATTCCCCGCTGCCTTTGAGAGGATACTGTTCGGCCTGGGTGGCAATTGTAAACCCTATGCACAGGCTTTTCTTTCAATCCTAAGTTTGTATTTACATGCCTTTTCCTAGTTGGTTGGGTATAATGTATTTGTTTGACAGAAGATGATTCAGTTTGGTGTATATTTTGCCAGAAAAAAGTATCGAACAACAGTAGTTCAGGTTGAACCCCCCAAAATTAATTAAATCTGTTGGCTTCACAGTTTTATTTAAAAGACTAAAGATTTATAATTTTGAGTTTGTTTTGTGTTTATATCAGAAACAATGTGAGAGGATTAAAAGCTGAGTCACTTCAAAATATAAAGCAAATTTAATTCTTTGCTGACAAAATCACAGCAAAAAATGTTTAAAAAAACAAACAAAAAAACCCAACCCCAAACTCTTCCTATGTAATCCTAGTAGAGGTTTTATTCTTGGGAGTTGTTTGCTTACTGGAACCTTCTTTCAGGAGTAAGGACTAAATACATAAGTGGATGTAAGTACAGCTCTGCAGCCCCTACTTCTTGTTCCAGGATTGCAAGAGTCTAGCAGGAGCTTCTGTAAATGGTGACTGCTCTTCAGTTTTAATTACATGTAGACGTAGTATGTCTTCAGAAGCTCAAAATTCCCTTCTTGTCGTCATGTACAGTTATGTGAGAAGTTTTTTGCTCATAGGACCACATGATAGCTTTCTTGCAGTGATGAGCAAGTGGGAGTAGGAGGAAAAGAGCTCTTTTCACTGGGAGTCCTACGTAATTACATTTCAAAAGATGGAATGAGTCAAGGCTAAGTTTTCTGGGCATGTATTCATACTTATAGGTTAATATATGTACAGTAGTTGTATTTCTTAAATAATTTTCTTATTCTTTTTATGTGTTTGCAAGAATATGAAAATTGCATTCATTAATTTGTCAATAATTAATTTCTACCAGTAGGCAAAAAAGTAACAACAGAAAGCGCTCTCTGTTATAGCGAATTCTATATACAAAGTACTTGAATAATTTGACACAGAAGCTGTTCCGCTCTCTCATATACATATATTTTTCATTGCCTTGATAACTCAGGGAGTTTTGTTCTTGTGTGGAAATAAACAAAAATGTTCTGTCTTTGCTATTTTAAGCAACAAGTGGAAACTTTCATGGGTGAAACAAAGAGCTGAAATGTAAACTGAAACAGCTTTGAAGTTGAAGTTCAATTTTGGGGTTATAAACTGCTTTTGTAGGACTTCACTGTAGCTTCATTGCTTCTTTCAGATATGATACGAGTGTGATTGCAAAACGCTGTTAGCGTTTTGCTAACAGGAGGGGGTGAATGCATGTCTAAGGCTGAGAAGCTGGAAAGTGAACTCTTTCATTCAAAGTCTCTGTTGGCTTCTGTGGTGGGAAACAAATAATGAGAAAAGCACTTGTAAAAACTGTAACTGCCTACTGTGTTTTGTCTCATCTTCCCTTCACCTGCTTTTTGGTCTCTTCTAGATGCTTTGTACGTCTAGAATCTAGAAAAACTGTGGTCTCACCCACCAAACCTCTCTCTAGGTGCCGTTATGTTATAAACTTATCCTTTTGTTTATATTTCAGATTTTTGCAGGATGTTGGCTGTTGTCAAAATATAAATTGTAACTACTGGCATGCCTCATCTCAACTCCTATTTTTGAGTTGCATTTAACTGAAGATAAAGTGCCTGCAAGTGCACATCAGGTTTGGTATGCTGCTCTGCTGCAGAGATAACAGCCAACTAGAGAGACTAATCAGTGGTAGGAGAATAGTAAAACAGACATATGAGGCTCATGATGATCCCGATTTGTCACTTTGGATACTGAATAGCCTTTTTCTGGGGTGCTGGTGTAGATCTGTGAGAAATAAGTTAAACATCCTTTTGATCATCAGGTGCTTAACAGAGATGAATGAAATTGGAATCAATTCAAATGTTGTGTCCAGACTGTTCCCGGCAGCATGCTCAAGGAAAATATGTGCTGAATTCTTCCTCCATAAGAGCCAATATAAATTAATGAATTCACCTCTATAGAAACAGGGTCCAATTAAATTTATTATATTGGACTGAAATTTCTTCCTGATACCTGTATAAAAAACTGAAGAGGAAAAGCTAGTGGCTCTTACTATCCAGGTATGTGAGCTTTGTTAGTCCAGCTCCAACTACTTCAATCTTTCAGGTTTGCAGCATGTGCACAAGAACTGAGATGGAATGGTGGGTTGTTAAGGTGGTGTTTTTTGGGGTGGTTTTTTTTTGTGGGTTTTTTTTTTTTTTTGGTAGTTCTTAGCACCATGTTAAATTAGAGAAATGTTTATCTTTTCTAAAGTCGTATTTTTTACTGTGCTGTTTTGAACTCTAAAACCATGATGGCCTGCAAGGCGAGAATACCTGGATTAAAGCTCAGTTGATTTTGAGCCTAGGGCTACAGTATCAGTACTAGGGGAGCCTGAATCAAAACGTTCAATTTTTGGAAGATGCTCCCACTTCAAAATGGCTTGAATTTTCTGTGACATGGACTTTTTCTCTTTAATTCTCTTGTTTCTTCAAGTTCTATTTTAATTTATTACCATTTGGAAAAGTGAAAAGCTGCACTAGGTGAGCTAAAGATTTATCAGCTTAAATAATTTTTGTGAACAGTGGAATGATACATTTTGTCTCGCATAGCTGGTTTAAACAATGTTTATTATTAGTGGAAACCATTTTGAGTTGGAGAAATATGGAGTACTATGTAATCGGCACAATATACTTACTGTACAGAATGTGTTTCAAGAAATACTGACAAATGTGTTTTAATAATCCATTCTGATATCTACTTGAGAAATTGTTGATGCTATTATCATTGCAATGAGGTTTTCCTGTGAAACATGTGACATGGGTAATTCTGTGTTTCCATACCTCATTTTAGTTCCTGAACTGGGCTAAATTGTACTATAAGCATATTTATGCTAGTCTAGTAATACCCATGTTGATGAAATGGTAGCAGGCAAGAGGAACGCTGTTGCTGTCAGCAGACTGGGTATGGTTGAAGCATACCTCTTTCTGCTGCAGCTGAACCTTTTAAATGCTACAGGGGTCACCTCCTTCACTCCTGAAGCATAGCAGTCTCTGAGGCAATACATAGGAAATGTAAAAATCTACACGTGTGCCATATGACAGTTTGGGATAGGAGGTGATGCATTTAAACTGCAGGCATGATACAGTTGTCTAAAACGAAATTTTGCTGCTGGTTTAAGGTTAAAGCTCATCCCTATGAATGACATCAGATATCTGGTTACAAATGATCAAAGAAAGTGTAAGTCAAAGTTTACACCTCTGTAATGGTTCTTGCTAACAGGCTCATGGGGTTTTGGTGTGATACTGACACCCGTGGATGAAGATTTCCATAAAGATACCATTGCATGTACACTGCTCGGTTCTGTTCCACTTAAATACATACCTAGTGCAAACTGTGTTTTCTTGTTGCCCTACAAAGCATGTCTATGACATCTGAGAATTCGCCGCACCTTTTTGCATGCTGTGAAGTACCTAGCTTATTTTTACTGTACGATGTTTTGCATAATTATGCTTTATCAATGTATGAATTTGTTAAATGCTCTGGAGTGCTATAAAAGCATTCAAGCTTTCATATATCTTAAAAAAAAATGCTAGTTTTAAACAGCAGTTCACAGGTGAGATATTGTAAAGTTGGTGAGATACTTCTGTCCAGTTTATGTATGCTATTCTCTTTCTTCTTAAGGCTAGATGAAACTGGCTTTAGGCAGGTGGTATCATTTGTTAATATGCATGAGAAAAGAGCTTGAGATTTTTCTTCAACATTTCCTCACCATAGAATCATTTAGGTTGGGAAAGACCTTTAAGATCATCAAGTCCAACCTATACACATCTCTCTCTTGTTTTGTTACTGTATAATTACATTGATAGTTGTTTTACTAGCAAATAGATTTACTTGACATGGCTATGGTAGACTACTTCCTCCTTGGCTATGGTAGACTATTTTTATGTATTCTATTAAAAGCATAAACAACAGTTATACCACTTTCTCACATGTGCACACATCTATCTTAAAATAAATTGTTAGTGTATCTTACTCTTAATTTTCAATATTTTTTTTTTTAAAATGGTTAGTTTCAAGTTGCTTATTTCCTTAAAAATACAAATACCCACTAATAGAAAAGATTAATGTAACTTTTGAGAAATAGAATACAGTAAATTGAAAAGACAGATTTTTTTTTTATATTTTTGAAAAATATATCAGAAAAAATAACTTAGTATTTCTTTTTTAGAATTTTATGCTTTTAGGTTATTGGATTAGTTTCCTGTGAAATAATGAGTCATTATGCAAGTTTGATATTCATGGGAAGACTTGAAAATACTGAATAGAATCTAAGCCTTCAACTAAGACTGTGGCCAACATCTAGAACTATCTCTGAAGGCCCTTTTATCAAAAGATATATCAGGCTTGCTTGAAATTATGTTGAAATTTAGTGCTCCTAGAAGTCATTTTAAGGTGATACTTTTGATTTATGGATGACCTTTAAAAGATATATTTAGGAGGTGTTTAATTTATTGGCTAGAAGGGAAAGGAGATGTTTGTGGTTTCTGCTTCTTTCTTTAGTTCCTCCAGTTGTATTCATGGTCTAAAGTAAGTGTAGTCAACTTTTTGGTCTGAAATACTTCTTGGAATAAATGAAATTTGCAACTTTGAAATTTTGTAGAGGAAGAAATAGACATGTTTAATCAGGAAAAATTTAAATGAATGAGGTCAGTTTAGTTGAGATTGACATTTAAATCTCTGAGTAATTGTGGTATATCACAAGAGTTGCAGCTCTGCCTCCTGTACTGGCTTTTGTCTGTATAATGCATGGTAGTTGCTAGCATGCATTGTGTCCTGGCTTGTTCAGAAATTAAAGCAGATGCAAAGTAAAATGTCTCTGCCATTTTCTAAAAACTGCTTATTTTGCAAAAGTGAGTTCTTTATTTGGTTTCTAAATTCATCCTGGAGGTGAATTCAACTGTAACTAGTTCAATTAGTCCACTCTGTGCCTATGTAGAGTACTTAAGGCACACTAATGGAAAGTCTGAAAGATAAGGGGCTTAACTTTCAGCCTTGGGGGGTGTGTGTGCAGATCCCTACTCCTCCCCCGATGTATTTTAATGTTACCATTCCTTCAAATAATTCTGCTTTATGCCATTATTTTCAGTCCCTAGAGAAAGACTGTATGCAACAGAAAAAAAGAGCGTCTAGAATGCGGCTCAGACAGAATTCAGCAATCTCTGTCTAAAGAAACGTATACCTTGTTAAGTGGCAGAGGCTGCATATGTCTTGATACTCTAATATTTCCACCACTGTACAGGGAGAAGTGCATGGAAGGCTGTATACCCACCTCTACTAAGTGATTTGGGAAGGGAAGGATAAAAAACCCTAGGGTTGTCTGCAGTGCATGAGTGAGAACTGGAAGGAAAACAAAAGCATTAGGATGCTTTCTGACTGTTGGCCTTTCTCTGTAAATTGAAGGAGAGCATTTCTTCCCTTGAATCCTTCAGACTTACCAAAGCTTTAGGTGGTCCCAGTCACCCTTGAGATTTCTGGCTGCCCTGGTAATGGCTGAAAAAGAGCTGGCTGAGGCTGGAGCT
Source organism: Egretta garzetta (assembly GCF_000687185.1). Classification (NCBI taxonomy): domain Eukaryota; kingdom Metazoa; phylum Chordata; class Aves; order Pelecaniformes; family Ardeidae; genus Egretta; species Egretta garzetta. Next base: position 3,164,043 of record NW_009260596.1, on the reverse strand, counting down.
GGGAAGTCAGCCCAGGTTGTGCAGCCAAGAAAGGAAGGAAGGTCATGCGAAGGGAAACCATGTGAGGAGCCAGAGGATCACATTGCCGGCTTGAGGAGGGAAGATCAATCCCCTGTAACAGCCTGAAATGCTGAAAGCTGTTCCTTTGCTGGGAGATACCTTGCCTGTACTGAAGGGGAGGCAGCAGAAGCAGTGTGACTTTTGCAGTCCATTAGCCCTCGTTGGGAAGGGAGAGAGCAGCTTCTGTTCCTTGCTTCCAGGACAGGTTATGCATTATTTCTAGTGAGCGCTAATACAAAATGCGTAAGCAGTCCCGGAAGCAAAGAATGGAAGTTGGGAATGTGCTCATTGCTTTACTGCACTAACTATGTTATCAATAAAGCGTGTGCTAAGTATATTAAGAATAGTCTGCCATCTCAAAAGTGGCTCTTCAAAAAGAAGCCTGGCTGTCTCTTCAGAGCTTACAATAATTTTTGTTAATGATCTAGAAACAAAGATGGAATAATTGACAATTATGCTGTCTACACATTTTATCAAAACAGTAAACAACTATGACAGTGAAATCAAAGGAGTTATACAGTTGAAACAGCCAGTTTCCAAAGTTGAGGAAGGCAGACTCTAGTCACAGGGCTGCGAATCACAGTCTGAAACACTTGGACGTTGAAAGGATGGGTAACTGAATTCAGGTCCCCTAGGTGGTGCTGTAGAAGAAAATGCTAGTGATATTTGTATATTCATTTTTTTAATATATCTGTATGAGAGACTATACAAATATCTATAGGAATTTATATACACACCGGTGTATATGTGTGTGTATATATATAAAAAAAACCAAAACCAACCAACTGGTGCAGATTGGTGAGGCTGGCCCTAGACAGCATACATACTCTTTTGATATTCGTATTGAAAGGAAGTGCTAGCGAAGGAGGGAGAAATGATTGAAGAGAACACATGGACAAGGATTTAGGAGAAATGCCTCTGAATAAAAAACTTCAGAGCTCAGTTTGCTAACCAAATCAAAGGTTGGAAGTTAACACAATAATAGTGCAGAGGAATTTTGAGGACAAAGCCAAGAATTAAAGCATTCTCCCTCTAGTGTTACAGACAGATGTAGGATGACTGAGAGTGAGGTCCAGATTTTAGCATCAGCAGGGACAAGTTACCAGAATCTGTGGAGATTCTCCAGTCCCCAGCACTCCTCATCATGTCTCCATGCTGTGCTGGCAGGTCTGCTCTGGCAAGCTAGCACTAGTAGGATTAAATACAGGAGAATAAGTGATTGAAATGAGATTTGTAACATACAGAAGATGAGGAAAAAAAAATCTTTGTATAAATATATAGTATTTTCTGGCCTTAAGTCTGATTAAATGTCCTTATACCTCAAAGGAACGTTCCTGTTGTTTTACAGTTGACTACTGTTGCAACAGGACAAAGGTTAATGATTTTGTACTAAAAGAGGGTAGATTCAGACTAGATGTAAGGAAGAAATTTTTTATGATGAAGGTGGTGAAACATTGGAAAAGGTTGCCCGGAGAGGTGGCAGATGCCTCATCCCTGGAAACATCCAAGACCAGGTTGGATGGGGCTCTGAGCAACCTGATCTCATTGAAGATGTCCGTGGTCACTCAGGGGGTTGGACTGGATGACCTCTAAAGGTCCCTTCCAACCCAAAGCATTCTATTATCCTATAATTACTTCATCTATACCAGAGTTGTATGATGGCCTTACTAACAGGGTGGGTTTGGTTAAAATGTAATTCAGTTGCATTGCATTTGGCATCTTCCCAAATCTGTGAGTGCCCTCCCTCCTGTTTTAACAAATTGTGTAGCAGAAATACCTCTCCATAATGTTGGATTTCATATCAAATAGTACTATAAAGGAAGACCTAATGAAGACCTTTGTCTAAACCCTTATTGCTACGGTTCAGAAGAATTGATGATAATGACACATTATCCTCAGTGTGCTAGTTGTTTTAGAGAACTCTAGGGGAATCATTCTTTCACCTTGCACTGATAATCAGAAGACATTCAATTTAAGGTTTCCTTCCAAGAAACTATGGTTAATTTGTATATTAATGCATAAGTAAGGATTCAAATTGTGCAAGGCTTAAATAATTTCTATTCACTTGAAGATTCAGTCAATAAAGACCCCCTGTGCTTTAAGACCACAAAAATATTTTAAAAATTTAATGAGATTTAAAGATGCTGATGTTTCTGTTGCTTCTGATATTACCCTAGAGGTAAACTACTTGCCTACAGAATCTTCCTATAATGTTAGTTATTAATGGTAGTTGTGGAGGGGTTTTGGTTGTTTTTCTTAGTTAAACTTCCCAAACCACTTCTGTTCCTTCTCCTCATGGCAACAACCCTACATGGGAACAGCAGACCAGAAGGAGGTCTGTCTTGGTCTGTACCCAGAAGCGATGCCTTTTTTCCCCCCTGCATGTGCACAAATGCTGCCAGGGACCCTGAGCAGCTGGAAATGGCCACTTCCTTACAATTTGTCTGATGAAGGAGGTGGAGTTCTTCATGAAGAAAACCTCTGTTTACCTTCATCAGTTCCCATTCAGCATCTCTGAATAGGTGGGTGTCCTCTAGACAGTTGAAAAGAAAATGTCAAAATGCAGCTGTCTGTCAGCTTTGTCTCCATTATATCATTCAAGTAACTTTTTAAAAATAAGGAATCAAAAATTAATTCAAGTAAAATTAATTCAGTAGCTGTTTTGAATATGTTAGTACAATAGAAATCCTGTTACGCTAAAAGAAAGAAGATTGAGGTTGTTATCTTTCAGCACTGATGCCACTGCAATATTGTTAGTACCTTTCATTTTATACTCTTCTTCCCTGGGGAAGGAAGAAAGATAAAGGGAAGGTAAGGCTTGTGTGCCGGTGTGCACCTCACGGTTTGTTCTGTCGCTATACTAGTAAAATCTGCTTTTTTCCTTTTTTTTTTTTCATTTCTTTGTGTCCAGGAAGCAGTGTTGTATATTTATTGAAAGCAGACTTCCATAGTAGTTGAAATTTATAATTCTTTTTCTCTTCTACCTTACACGGAGTGCATTTCCTGAGGTCAGTACATGTGTGTGGATGAAGAACTT
>NW_009260596.1:3150257-3160900 GCF_000687185.1 Egretta garzetta | reverse complement strand
TTTTATATGCTTTTTTCTGGCTCTGTGACTTTCTGACTGTCTGCACCAAGTCCTTAAAGTTCTTACATGGTGAAATGCTGAGAGAAATCTTGTAATACCATGGATTTGGCTGGTAGTAAGGCAGAACATCAAAATCTCAGATTTTTCTCTCAGGTGCTCTGCATTGCTGTTAGGAAAAACAGTTCTCAAACTAAAAGCTTCCACTTGAGTCATGTGAAGGTGCTTTGAACTGCATGATGCTCCCACCTCTCAAACATTTGCTTCTCCAGTGAACTTCTTCAAACCCAGTTGATCTGAGCTTGACTATCTCTGCAAGCCTCCTAAGTATTTGTGGCTTCAAAATCTTTAGGTTTGTGGCATTGCTGCAGCTGCTATTAATACTTTTTTCCTGCTATTTGTTGTATACCTACAGTTGGCTATCTCTGCCATCGCTTTCTTGCTTATTGTGTAGTTGGCTCAAAAAAAATAAATTTTGGCATGGTTATTGTGCTAAGTATCACTTACCTATGGTGATATATCAAAATTTAAAAAAAAACAAAACAAAAAAAGGCAATTGACTCCTTCCTCCTTAACATAAAAGCTGTTAGTAAGTAGAAGGTGGATAGGCTGGGAGCCAGGAGACTGGGTGCTCTTGTGTCTCCTCTGCAAGCTGAGGTTGGTCTTTCTGGGCAGTTCACATCCATAAGCCTCTGGTCTGATTTTTAATGTTGATATAACTAGCATTTTGTATATTTTTAACTGATGCTATACTCAATCATTTTAGTGAGTGTTTGAAACAGGGTTCAAATCTCAACTGTTTATCATGCTTTGATCTAATACTTCTGGCATGAATGTGCAAAATACATATTCAGTGGTATGCGTTACCATTTGACTTCCTTAGTAGGGCACAGTTTTGCTTCAGAGATGAGCAAGTAACTCAGGAACCACAATACTGGACCTGCCATTGTCCTGTCATAATACAAACAATGTGTTTTGACTATCGGCATGGAAAAGTGTGGGCAGAAAGGATGTATTAAGGAAAAAAAAAATTAAAAATCCTATGCTAGCTGTTAGCTCTGAGCGCCTTCAGGAGTCAGTAGTGCAGCCAGCTGTGCTGTCTATTCCTCTTGCTGCTTCTCCATTACCATGGGAGGCAGGGAGAGATCCGAAAGATCATGTGTTCGTATCCTCTGCTATATGAAAGGAATAGTGTGGGACGGGCATTTATTATGAAAACTGTAATAACATATGCAGTAATCCTGCCCTTGTGCATTATGCATTTTCATATTAAAACTTTGTGAGCATCTCTCTTCTCTCCTCATTGTGCCACTTTCTACGTTGAAGATTTCATAGCAATAGAAGTGCTGTAGAAATAGAAGGCTGTATCAATAAACAGATTAGTAAAGGATTTTAGTAAAAAAATGTAATAATTTTTGCTAAGCTTAAGTTCTACTCCTTGATCTGCATGCTGCTGCATAAAGACAAGTAGAATTACTGAAAGGGAAGATCTGCGGGAAGGTGGTACCTCTTTGTGTTTTGCTGAGCTGATAGCTGTTTGCTAGTGTGCCGTTAAGGAAAGAACAACAAATCAGATGTCAGTTTGTTACAGAAATGTGAGTAACATAGCACTTGAAATATTTGTGCTATTAGTTTCATATATAAGCTCAAAGATCTGCTTGATTTTTATTTGCATATTTGAGGCTGATGAAAAATGGGATTGCGAAGGATGCAAGTACAATCTCTGTAGTGATGCCTGAACATAATTGTGTCTGAGAACCAGTCTGAAAAAAGGAAATCCCAGTTTCCATTTAGAGGGCAAAAATATTCTAGATTTCTGACAACAGTAATAGATAATGCCATTATGTCAGAAATCTAACTTTCAGTCCAAAACATACACAGCATGTCACCCAAAGAAAGAAGAAGCAAGGCAATAGAAGAATTCTTCGGAGGAATCTCCAAAATGCAGACAGTTTGCTTGAAAGGAGCAGTATGAAGCATGGGACAGAGAGGCATGCGTGCTGGCATAAGCAGGATTTTCTTTTTGGACAGAGAGACTGAACTTGTAGGATGGTTATGCTTCTCACAAAACTAAGCAGAAAAGTTCATAATGTACTTAAAAAAAGAAACAGACATATCCTGCAAGATGAAATGATTTGTTTAATAAACTACATCCCCTAGTTGGAATAATTTCCTTGAACATGATGGAACATGGGTATTGCTTATATATTTGACACTGAAACATGAATTGTTTGATAGTCGAAGTTGAAGCAGTTGAAGGTAAAATCTAATCATATGTGAGCATAAGTAAAAGTTAGGTGGTATAGTAGCTAAATCAAATTTGTAGTTGACAGAGAAAGCAGTACGCTTGACGGCTCAAAGCAGGTGGTGTATAATGCTGGAGAGAACATCAGGAGCCTGCTTAGTCCCTCCTCTTTTCTGGTGACATCTGATTCTGCAAGTAGGGTTGGTTTATATAAAAGTAAATTTAAAAACAAACAAACTAAACAAAAGAGTGCAAACAAAAATGAAACAGTATATATACCGTGGCTGAAGATCATACCAGTTAAACCTTAATAGCTTACAAATGATGTGCACATAATGGTGAAAGAGGGCCATTTCAAAAGCCAGCAGTCTCAGACCTTAAGAATGGGCTAGGGGATGAAAGGGCAGCCAAAAGAAAAAGAATTACATATCTTCAGCTTCACTGTAGAGGTAAATGTGAGTGCTTTAGGATGGCGCTCTGATCAGGAAGAGTTGCACGTAGGGTCACATTTTTTGTGACCAGAGGTTTTCCAGAGTTGGTTCCTGCTGTGGTGAGGCTGTCTGGAGGCTGGGTCCTTGGCAGTGTGAGGGAGCCCTTCCCTCCTTCCCAAGGTCAGTCTCCTTGTGTGTGCTGGCAGCTGCATTGCAGCTTCATCCCGGGGTGTCCATCTCTGGGTTGCTCTCTGCCACCCCTTTCTAAAAGTACTATCTGAGACTTGTGGATGTAAGACACTAAGCTATGAATACAACTGTGGAGTCAGAAACAATGTATGCATATGCTATCCAGTAAAGGTTGCTGTACAGCTCCATCACAGAAGCACCAGTTATGTCAAATTGAGAATTCTTTTTCTTCTACTGGAGAGCTGGAAACTTTGCCCCATCGTCAGACTTTCACAAGTTTGCATTTGTGTTACCTGGAGGGGCAAACTACAAGTTCCTTCTACTCTCCTGAAGTAGCAGGCAAGATATTGGCTACATTGCCTATGTTCCAAAGACCATTGGCAGAAGTCAACAGGAAAAACAAGGTATCAATTTTCATTACTACTAATTTACTGAAATTTCACCCTAGGTTATCTAGGGTATGAGGAAGGGAAACTTTGTTTTCTAGAAAAGGCCAAACCAAAGTAATAGTGAGAATGTCTCATAAGGACTGCAGCAGGCAAACCGGGTAGGAACCGGTGGTGCTGCATGCCCAGCAGTGCTTCCCACAAGGGAAATTTGCAGTTGATCTGTGCCTCTCGACAATAGCTAAAAATAATAATCCAATGTATTGAATTGGCTTCTTGCTGAGTTTTGTGAAGAGCAGATCTGATCTATGTTTGCATTAATTAGCTGCTATTTCAAAATTATGTCCCAATAGTAGAAACTGAAATTTATTAAAAAAACCAGATGTTTTGTATTATGGCTTAATAATTTATTATTTCTTATTGATAAATCAGAATTGTTAACATGGGTCTTATTTTAGCCTTGTTAAAAGAAAGGCAAATAAAATGTTTTGACCTCAGTTTATGCATGGTAACTATTGGGTTTTCTGGGAAGGTTCCCAGCTCTTGGATGTGTCTGCATGTCCTGCTTCCCAGAGGATCACAAAACCAAGTGGTTGCTTAAGAGAGAGACTCTTGAGTGTGTATTTCTGGGTGTCTGGTGAGAGAAGCCTGGTGTTCATCTGTTGGCCTTGGGCATGCTGCTTCTCCAGGTAGCAAGGTCTGTTTGGAAGGTTTTTTGGGGGGTGGGGAAACAAAAAATGAACTCTGGATTGGTGTGTTAAAAACATGATTTATGTGTTTAATGCTGATTTAAAAAATGCCTTGAAGGCTATGCATTAATTCATTAGTGCTGGTTTTCCATCTCCCTAAACCTTTCTAGCTAGTCAGGCTTCCTGGCTAGAGTGAGGAACTTTCTTTTCTTGTTGGTCTTCTGATGTAATTGAGCAGATGGCAAAATAACAACATTGATTAAACAAGTGGTTTGGTGTTTATAAACTAGGATTTGCTACACTTTCTTTGCAGGACACAAATATTTGGCCCAGGTACCGGGCCTTAATGAGTTACTGTAGTTCAGCTGAGCTGTGTTTTTCCTTGAATTTGCAGGGAGCTGACAGTGTGAACCTGGTGGCTGATGGTGGGGTTACCTGACGCGCAGCATCTGAATAAGCCACGAGAAGGTAAATTTATGTCAGAGATCTTTTAGAATCACTACCCAACCATATCTGACGGCAAATAAATTTTTTTCCAACTTGTTACGCAGTGTTTCTGCGCTGGAAAGTGTGTTAATCCTGAGTCACTGATCTTAAATAATTAGAAAGTAAAGCTTTATCTACTTAATTAAATAGGTGGAAAGGCCTGTGTCTGTAAGGAAACTCTTGTTTAAGGTTAAATGTTTGACTCTTTAACATTTATTTTTGTCTAGCTTAAGATGCATCTTGTTAGACTAAATATAATCTTAAACTGTAGGCAGATGTGTGTATGCAGGTGATTCCACAAATTTAACTCAAAACAGTTTGAATTTTTTTAAGTTTTAATTCACATTTTCAGTAAAAAGGATTTGACCTTCTTTTATTGAGGATTCTTATGTGTTTATAGCATGCAGGTGGCAGTTGGAAATAGGTGGGTGGTTCTCTGTGTTATGTTTAAGTAAAGATTGGAGTTTTTTGCATTCTTCAAAGTTTGTAGCTAAAATCAAAAACAAAAGCCCATCAAACCTTTCCATTCTACACTGGAATGGAAGTGCCAGCTGTTGAAATGTTGAGAGTAAGACTTCTGTAGTCAGTAGGAGGCAAGCATTTGATTGAACCCTAGGGTGCTTACATACGGGAGAAGGGGAAACCTTGGTACCCATCCTTTCCTGAGGGACCCTTATGGAGTCTAACCAGGGAGCTATTGCTTGAGGGGCAGCAGATGGGGTATCGCCATACCACCTCTCTTCTCCGCCCCTCTCCCCCTTGTTGATTTTTTATTATTAAGAGAAATACGTAAGTGCTTGTAAAGTAGCAGGAGGGATGGGTTTGGTGTATAGTTTGAAGATCTGTGAGGAGTTATGATAGGAGACACTCATTGTCTTGACATTGTTGGACAACTAAGGCATGTATGGAATCAGAGGCTGGGTGTTTAAGGACATTTGCTTGTGAAAATCTAAATCCCATAGGGGCTCAGGTACTAGGTGAGGTATTTGAAGTCTGCTGGTTTCAACTGATGTACCTGAATTTCTTCCAGTCCATTTGTTGATCTGGGCCTAACTACGTCATAGGACTGAGCATAAAAATCTTTCCTAAATGATAGGAAAAAAAGATTGGTTTAAGCATCTTGCTTCAAACAGGTATCCACTGTGGAGGAGCTCTAATGCAAACCAATCCATTATAATGCTTTTAAAGTGTGCTTTAGGGTGTGATAATCATGTTTATTTCAGTAAAAAAATATGACGGGTTGCACAAGTCTGAGGTAATAACTCTGTATAGCTTGTTAAGGACTTTGTAGGTTTTCACTACCTCTCTTCCTTAACCCCAGTTCAGTTTGTAACTGTAGATAAAATTAACTGTGTGTGTGTGAATCTACTATAGTAGTTATTTTTCCAAGGGCTGTTTTTTATATAAATATTCAATGAAAAGAAAAATTAAAGCTCTACAGAGGTAGAAAAACCACATTATTCAGAGTGAATTCAGGTTACATAGTATTTTAGAAAGACTGTAAAACAAACCCTCTGCTAACTAACCTGTGGAATAGGGCTTAATTCACCATGAAGTTCTTTGGATTCATCAGTGTTTTCAATTTAATTAATAAGTTCTTAAATATAAAAAAAATATTTATTTTAAAATCTATTAAGAATAGTTTTAATTAAATGTATAGATACAGGCTGACTTTACAAGAGTCAGATCAAGGTGTGGCAGCATGTAACTGAAAATTTTGTTGTTAATACTGAAACTGAAGATCAAGTTTTTTGTATATTCAGATTAAAAAGAACTTTGTTCAAAAGTCAGTTTGGAAAATAATGTTTCAAAGCAAAGTTAAAAGTTTTTGACTTAAAATTTCCAAAGTATGTAATGCATATCAGCATTTTAAAAATAAAACGGTTGAAAATAAATGCCACTTTATGGAGCACTTTAAAATGTTTTGGTTGTTTTTTCATTCCGACTACAAGTGAACCCCCACACACACTTCAAAAACTGTCAAAAAAAGAAATCTTTTGAAATGAAATGCCAGCACAGTGAATATGATTTTTGTGAAGCATTTTGATTTCAATAAAGCAGCATTCTCTGGATGATTATTTGATTGTAGCTTTTTTCCAACTAGCTCTAGTATAAAGTGGCTTATTTATGCACTTTTTACTTGCACACATTTTATGTGGCACATTTTCATTTCATTTTAGGAGCTTTATAAAAATTAAGCTTTATAGACCCCTTTTCTTCAGATATTATCCCCATTACACAGGAAGGTAAGTAAATACAGGGGAAAGTTAGTTGAATTGCCCTGCAGCAGTATGTGAGTATTGGAGCTGGAACTACAATTTGGGAATGTTCGTACCCAAGTCAGTATTTTTATGTAGCACAGGCGTCTTTCCTCTGGTATTGTAACTATAGAAAAAAGAAGGGCAAAAAATGCAGAGTTAATAAGGTCTTGAAATTAAGCTCTAAGGTATTGCTTTTCATCCTTTTAAGGCTGTTTTCTTCTTTATATGTTATTTCCAATAACAGCTGCCTTTCCTTCATGCCGTAGCAGGTAAGATAAATGGAACCAACTGTAGCCAAGAGGAACCTTGCTTGTTCATTTCAGGGACCAGACTTTTAGCTGATCATACATCTTGGTTATGTTTTTCTATGCTTTTGAATAAGTGGTCACTATCCTGATAAAATTAAATCCCTGACACTCTGAAAAGCTGTACAAGTCATCTGTGATATGTAGGAGTGGCTGACTTCTACCAAACTACTTTATGTATTTGTTATAGCTTTAACTCCTGTTTGGCATTTGTTTCACTTAAATCAGGATTGAAAGTTGAGATCTGGTCATGAAGTAAGTATATTGCATGATTTTCTGATTTTGGAAGAATTATTTAGTTAAAGCCTTTACTTTCTTGCTCTAACTTGAGTTCCTGTGAATCACTTAGTCTGGCAATCCTGTTGGATTTGTAGTGGAGTTTGAGGTAAGCAATGCTGGCATGGGGCTCATTTAATGCCAGACCCCTCAAATACAAGGCTGTGCAGGGAAAGGGGGGGAAGCACAGTAGGAAAGGGGGGCTTGGACCCTTTCCTGGAAGGGATCCTCATGCACACAGGACAGCAGCACCAGGCAGAGGTACCAGGCTCCCTTTCAGACAGCTGCATAAAGGCAGCCTTTGGGTATTCAGGGAGGGGAGGGGGAAGGCTCCTTAGGGGTTGAGGAAAAGGAGATGCTCAAGATCTGCTTTCTCCCTGTGCTCTTGGAGCCGCACAGCACTCTCTGCTGACAGGAAGCAAGGCTATGGATACATTGCACCCTCTGTGGTAGCAATTCCTTTGTAATTCTGTGTTTCAGCTGCTCATTATCCTGAGCATTTGGCACAAATGTGTTTATGGAAAAATTAAGACTTGTGTGGAAGCGGAGGGGCAATAATCTCTCTTCCTTCAGGAGGGTGTTTTAGCAAGAAGCATTTTTTTTGTCAAAGCAAATGTCCAACTCCTTTATTACTTTTCTGGGACTGTTTTTAGGTTATTGTAGCTTGGTTTTAAACTGCATGTCAAAAGATGATTTACCACAGCGTCTGTAAAATGTTCTGGGGACCTTGGCAAATACTTGATAGTTTAGGTTCATGTCCAGATACTGGGTCCTATCCTCAAAATAGTTTTGTGATAAATGGATGAACTGCTGGCAGGTAAGCACACAAAGAAAAAAAATCAACATGAATTGGATTTGTTATTTTTGAGAAGTGTCTTTTTAGTAGATTTCTTTTATGAAAGATGTTGCCACAGCTCCTGTTGTGGAAAAACTTGCTTACTTGGGACTACAGTTTTAATGCAGGAACAAAATTTATGTGCTTCCTTTTTCTTGCTGAAACTTTTAGAAATATAATAAAGCTGTAATACTTTTTCCCTTTCTCTGAAAAACTGAAGAGACAGAGTCCGAAGGCATTTGTATGGTATGATAAAGTAGGCTAACTTGTCTCCATGTGGGGGAAGTATCCAGGCCTCTTTGCCTTGCCTCCTAGGGAAAACTAAGGAAAACATCTTTCTGTACAAATATGGTGACTGTATATACTAGGGAATAAGGGAATGTACTTTGCCATTGACAAGCTGCAAGTTCAGCATCTTATTTACACTATGGTAGGGTGTTCCTCTGTATCTATCTATATATATTATAATAATGATAATATATTATATAATATAATTCCCCTCTAGTCCTGGTGCCTCCTGAAAATTTGACTTTTTTGTGCAAAGATTTGCAGTGTCTGCAACCAGGAGCAATTCTGTCATTCCCTGGCAATGGAAATACCAAACCTCTATGAATTTTTTTCTAGTTTTGCATGCACCTGTGGCAATGATACGCAGTACCAGTTGCATGTTGATTGTTAAGGATGCAGAAAAACAAAAGTGTATTGAGATACTATGAAACACTGGGAAGTATTAACTTCTAAAATCAGTTTATTGAAATGCCACAGATTGTTCCTAATGAGTGCTGTTGAACTGTGTTTTGAGGGCTATGGTAGAACTGGGCCACCAGGTGAGACCACAGCTATTAGGTGCTTCTGTTATGCTGTAGTACTGGGAACTTTTTCAGCTCTGCAAAAGCCACCTCTGGTCTTAGCTGTACTCCTCTGTTTTTTTGAGAGACTTCAAGTGAAGGACTGCTGCGACAATTCCGTACTCTTCTGCAGTATGAGTTTTACTGACCCATGTTGAAGGAGGTGGGGTAAGCAACCTGGTTGTTCTGTACAAACTGGTTTTGGAGTAAAGGCAGGCAGTAGTGTTGGTTGTCCTGGGCGCTTCAAGCTGAAGTTGTACCACAGCACCTGCTGTACACTGCTCTCTCTGTAGCAGCTGGTAAACTTCTCTGGTTCAAAAAGTTTCAGAGCAGAATTGAGAGACTTGCATCATTCTTTTTACCATTAAGCTCAGTAAGGCCTCACCAATTTTCTAAAAGTCCAAGGCCCGCATTCATGTTCAAGGTAAACTTTTCCCTTGCCTCTGCTTTTTTCCCTGCAGTGATTCCAGTGGCTGTATAAATGCCTTCAAAGGGAGGGAGCGAGTTGCACTGAGAAATGTAGGGATCATTTGTGTCCTGGGCTGTTTCCCCATTTGCCTAAGAAAACAGACTGATCTGTCCTTTACTTCTCGTATAATAGAGAGAAACAGGATTGGAGTTACAACTAGCTTTGAGTTGCTGGTCAGCACATCCCATAGTCAATATAAATTCAGGAGAGGTGTATAATTTTCCTCTTTATGAGAAAGAGATCACTAATGACTTGCTATTTTTGTCTGATCTTTGGCTAAATTTTTGCAGTTCTCTGAAGAAATATATTGTGGGGAAAAAATATTAATAGAAAACTCTAAAACAAACCTGTCTGACTTTAAGGAACAAGGCACAAAGACCAGACTGCGTGCAATAGATAGGTGTGCACGAGCCATACATTCTCTCTACCCAAAACGAGTTATCTGCTGTCAAGAAGGCCATTGTATTTTGAGAATGAAACTGTGAAATATTTTAAGAACAAATATAAACATTTTAAAAAATACTTTAAAGACAAATATAAACAAGATAGAGTCCATTAGGCTATTTGGGAAATAATACTTGGGAGGTATGCTGCTGTGCAGTTAAAGCTGTGTCCTCATAGATCTGGAAAAGATGTATGTGTTGGAGCGGGAAAGCTTGCTTTTCCTCCTGCAAGCCCCAGGAGAGGGCTGAGGCACCATTCTTGCTTGTGGTGACCTGTATGGTCCTTGGGCTCATACCCAGCTGCAAACTGATGCAGGGTGCCTGGGCAGCAGGGAGAGGCTGGGGTACGGGGAAACCCAGCAGGCAGATGGTCCTCTTTTCCATCTGCCCACCTTTTGCTGCAACCACGATCTTTACTAGCCAGACATTCCTGTAGCTTTGGTTAGTTGACTGTCTGTCCTGTAATGAAGAGGGCTGGAGTTACTCTCCACATTTTGGGCAGTCTGTTTTCTTCTCCTCACTCCTAGCTGCTATTGGTGGTGCCATTGGGAAAAGCTCTGTCGAGTCTGATGTGAAGGTTGGGAGTCCTCTGACATGCAGGTGCCCCCAGGAGGATGAGAAAAAACACCCAACAGTTTTGAATCCTCTTTGTACTGGATAGCGTTTCCCCCCTCACCCCCATCGTTCTGTGTCTTCAGGTCACTACCATATGTCCAGTAGCTTGCCCTCAGTGTCTGCATACTGGCAGGGAAAATAATTTTTTTTTTTTTTTTTTTTTTAAAA
>NW_009260596.1:3102921-3150241 GCF_000687185.1 Egretta garzetta | reverse complement strand
CCCGCCCCCCCATCGTTCTGCGTCTTCAGTTCCCTACCATATGTCCAGTAGCTTGCCCTCAGTGTCTGCATACTGGCAGCAAAATTTTTTTTTTTTTTTTTTTTTAAAATATTACTTAAATGACTGGTTGCAGAGGCTGTGCAGGCACACAGGCCAGCAGAAAACCCCTTGGAGGACCCCAGCCCCCTTGGCTTAGGATGGGAGGAGATGCCTGTGCTCAGTGCGGAGGCAGAGCCTGGAGAAGAGGGGTGGGGGGCTGCGAGCCCATTGTTCTCTACCACCAACACCCCTTCAGCTTTGGCCACCTTGGAGGTGTTTCTCCCAGGCGAGGAGCTGGGGGTGGCCTAGGAAGGAGCGGGTCGGGGTCCCCACAGCACCTCCGATTGAGGTGGGGTGCCCAATAGCTAGAGCAGGCGTGGGTGCCACGGCCTTTCCCTGCTTGCTCTGGCCTGGTAGGTGAGGAACAAGCAACGACATGTCCTTACGCCATCCCTTCTCCAATGTTTTTCCTTTTGCCCTGCCTCATCAATTTAACCTGCACCTGTATGGTGTTTCCAAAGACTTTTGGTAATATACCTCTTGTCTTGAGGGAAGAAAGAAACATTTTTTCCTGCAGTTGTGTATAGAGAACCTAAGCATAAATACCTGCTAATTTTTGGGTCCCAGACTCCAAAATTCAGGGGTGCAGGGTGCCAGGAGGGTCGCTAACTATAAATGAAGCTGTGCCCTCATTACTGTACTGCCTGCTCCAATATCCTGAATTCTTGGAGGCAGCCTAACACCAGCTAGCGTTATCAACTGTCTCACAGTTCTTACCTGAGAATTTAGCTAGTTTTATTTTCTGCTTTTTTTTCCAGAGGATCACAAATTGAACTTCTGCAGGCCGGTAGGTTTCTTCAGTGGCTCTTTCTGTGGTTCCACTATTATAAATGAGGAATTGAAGCACGAAACACTAAACATCCATAGATTTTAGAGTTCAGATGCATAGTTACCTTGGTGCTTCTAGTGCTGAGTACTTTACATGGGCTTGCTTTAAAGGACTTACTTTGCATGCTGTTGAGTGTCATATGTGTCTGGAAATCCAACAAGATAAGGTTTTCAGGGATTATTTTTCCTTTTTTAACTTGTAGAATACAGAAGTAACAGAATCAAGTTTAACTTTAGAATACCTGAACATACACTGAGCATTATTGTTTTGTAGGTTTTGGATATAAACATAAGTATTTTTCTATTATTTTTCTATGGGTTTCACAATCTGTAGAGGTTGTCAAATTTAAGTAAATTTACAGCTAATCCATGTTCAAGAGGAAGAATTAAACTGAAATTTTGGATTACTGACTCTTTAATAATTAAATAGACTATTACTGTAGGTAAACTGAACTATTATTTTCAATAACTGCTCTAATTCTAATTTCAGTAACTAAAACTCGAAAGTGAAGAGTAAAGAGCTAAACAATGCGTAAGGTTTGAAAAAAGATCAGTGTTGCTACTTGATTGGATTTTAACACCAAGGTTCTGTTTATTGTAACAGTTTGTTACCATAGAAGTATAAACTGAAAGGTAGCAACGATGACTTAGAATAATATGTTATATTAAATAAACTTGTCCTGTTAGCACTGCATGCAAGGCTTTATTTACATTACAGTAAGCTGTTTTCTGCTGCATTTACAATTCCGCTATACAAATAAATTAAGGGATCTCATGACAGTATGATTTACTTTCTCCCTGAAAACTGAAAGACATCAATATTTTTGAGCATATTTGCTTGGAAGTGGTTACATTAAATTTTCTATTGGGGCACCATCAAACCTACCATCTAAGAAAGGAAATATCTTCTTGTTCCTCATACTCAAGGGATGGGCAAATATTAAATACCGTATTTAGAATTCAATGCTCTTGCAAACAGTATTGAATAACCTTTTAAAATGTATTCCTGTCCTGCAACAACAGATGAACAGCCACAAAATGAAATAACTTGAATGAGCTGGTACAGTTGCAGACAAAGCTTTGACTGTTTGGTCTTCTGTGTTGTACAAATGTACTCTTTTGGAAATCAGGGAACTTATGCTTCAGCTTTGGTTGTGTTGAAGAGGTGTAGCTGAGTGAATGATTTGTCCTGTGATAGTGGTGGTGGTGATAGATAAACTGTGAGGGAAAAACTGAGTCTGAACTTCCACTCCCAGGATTATTTGCAGGGCTGATAAACTGGGGGGTGAGGGCAGGGAAGAAGTATTTCTGTTTAGATAAAGGAGCAGATTCTGTCTGCATTCCAGGTGCAAAGGCCGTGGAACATCACAGTCCAGTCTGTTTTTATATAATATTTTCATTAAGATACGTACTTATGACATGATACAGGTATCATTTCTTCTGTGAACATCTGTTCCTTTAAAAAAAAAGTGTCAAGTATAATTTCATTTCCTATAAGGGTAGAGCTGGTAGAGTTCATTTGAGATATCTTGGTACATGTATTTGGAGTTAAGCTCTTACTCTTTCTACCCTTTTTTTCACTACAAGCTGTTTGACAAAACACAGGATAACCTATTCTTTTTGTAAACATTGCCTCCTCTTGTTGCTCAGCCTGATGCAGTTCCCGTTCATTAGGAGCCTGGGTCCTGGGAGGAGAGGGATGCTGCTCCCTTCCTGTGCCCGGCACCATATGGTAAAGTTCCCCCCGTGAGGGCACATGCCATCGGGTTTTCTGAGCCACCAAATTCAACATCATTTGAAGTTATAAACTGTCCAACTAAAATATTTACAGGATTTCTAGTTATTTATCTGACAAATTGGAAAAAAAAAAAGTAATGCCACCCTTTCATCTGCAGAAGATCCCTTGCTTACAGAAAATGCTACATACAGGGCTTCCACGATGGTATTACGCATTCATACTTTGATTTCCAGTATGCGTAGGAGCACAAGAGACATGCCAGCTCTGCTGTGCTCAGTTGGTGGTGCAGCGATGACACTTACATCCACCCTTAGCTTTTTGTGTTCTTCCCAGCTGGATACTTTTCTTGGTTACAATTTTGTGTTTTGTGCATCTCTGGCATGATGCCGTCAGTTTCAAGGTCCCATGTGCTGTTTGGTCTGTTTTCAAAGAATTTCCTCAGTGTTCAGGTTTGATTTAATGCTTGTAGAAGGCAGCAAAGTGGGCATTAGTCCCACCCATGGAAACAAAGTGTTGGTATTTGGAAAACCTCTAGATATTACCATACTTTTAAATAATTTGGGGAGTGGAAGCAGGAGGGGGCACTACTCTCATGCCCTCTAGTAGATCAATGTGAAAATGTTACTTTTACTTTTATTAACTATTTGCTTACATTTTTCCTTCTCTTTTCAAATTTCTTTTCCTGGAGCAGTGGGGTGGGGGAATAAACTTGCAGCTCTGTTACTGTTTTTCTCAACTGTGTGTCCTACTACTTAAAAGCTGATCCTGTGTTTTCTTTTTTCCAGAATGAGCCTCCCATTATGTTTCAATGGAACAAAAGCTTGCAAAGAATACTGATAAATAAGAATAAACAAATCTCATGGGAAAACTTAGAAATTAATGAAATGCGATTTAAACATTTCCAACCTAGTGGACCTGCTTTGTCTGAAAGCATGTTAGAAGTATGATACTGCTTTGATTACTGTGGCAATGTTATAGTAGTGGGAAGTGTTTTTAAAAGAAATATTTTCTAGTTTGTATAAGGGCTCTTTTAATTAAAAGTGGACTATTTGGCTATGGTAACACATTTTCTCATTTGATATATCCTTTTAGTAGTCATCATTAGTATTGTATTGAAGATTTTCTGCATGAAACAAGTAATGCAAACTCCCTGGGGCTGAATATCATATAATAATCAGGTAAACCAACCCGCCAAAAAACCAACCAACAAAAGAAAAAGTAAGCAATGATACATAATTGAGAGAGAAGCTGCTTTTTAATGTTCTGAGCTGGACACAGTGATGACTTATCTGGGAAATTACAAGTTATCTGAGAGCAATTGCTGCTGATTTGAAGTTTCATGAGAAAATACTGTTATTTTGCCATTTCTGGTGAAGGTGAGCTGAAATGATTTGTGTAACGTGTCTGCAGCTCTGTAAGCAGTAATTCAAATATAAGTTGATACTACCCGACCTCTCTCCTTAGTTTCTATGTCAGTAGAAAACCTAACTGGAAGCAGAACTTCATTGCTATTTGGCAAAATATTAATGAACCTTGTAGGAAGGCTTTATGCATTTATCAGATAAAGATTACAAAAAGCCCTGAATTTGACAAACACAGAAGAGTAGAAGACTTTGAAAGAGTAACGTAG
This sequence comes from Egretta garzetta, assembly GCF_000687185.1. Classification (NCBI taxonomy): domain Eukaryota; kingdom Metazoa; phylum Chordata; class Aves; order Pelecaniformes; family Ardeidae; genus Egretta; species Egretta garzetta. Next base: position 3,145,946 of record NW_009260596.1, on the reverse strand, counting down.
ACAAATAGGCTTTCTGGTATTGAGTCTGTCTGTCTTCAATCTGTCTGTATGTCCATGGCCTCCAGGAGGGCAGGGGGCTGCCAGTGGTCCTGGCCCTCTGCGGAAGCCCGGGGAGCTGTCTCACTTGCCTTAGGATGTCTTGGGTAACACCAGGTACCTATGCTTAGGCAACAGAAATGGTTCTTAGATGTCTGTCTTTGTTTAACAGGCCTCTAGACACCTAAATATAGGTGTGGGAATCTCAAAGTGGGCCCTGCACTAGGAGCTTGAAGTGTTTCATCACAGCTTAAAGCAAGAGTATCTGTAACCATTGCACAAGGTCAAGTTTGCTGTCAGTCTTCCTGAACATTAATACATTTGTATAGATTTATCGCTGACAGTTTTTCTTAATTTTTTTCCCCTTGTTGTGAGAAAAATTTGGATGGTAGTTTCTCATCAGTGTGAAAACACTGAGAAATTCTGACCCAGGGCATCTCCCACCTAGTTCAGAATCCCCCTTATGTACTTTACTTTGACACCTACTCATGTAAAGTTTTTTCTTTCAGTGCCTAGCTTATGATTTTTGTCCTTTCAGAAGAAATAAAATGAAAAAACCCCATCATTTTTCATTACTTCATTTAATTTTGTTATCACTATTTAACCATCAATACTTACATGAAAAGTTTTCTTCTTGCACTGAGGTGACTTTAGAATATGTCTTCCTTTATCCAAGTTGGGCATATTTCTGTGCATGTGTTATTTTTTTCAAAGTAAATTCTTCCATTGTATTTCTCACTTATTGCTCTGACCTATCTGTAGCATTTTTCCAGCTGCATCTGTAATGGACATGAGTTTCAACTATCCTAGTGTGGGTGGGGTTGAAATATACTTCTATATGAAGGGTTCCATTTTTATCCTTTATGATGTTTTTTTTATGTGGTTTAAAATTATACTGGCTGTTCTGTAGTCCTGTTGCATACCATTCAGGTTTCATTTCAAATTAATTTCCTCCAGGGCTCTTATTACTGTTGCTTTTCAACTTCTCCCTGTATGCTAAATTATTATGAGGACCCTCAGGTAGTCTGGTAGTGCTAGGAAAAAAAAAAAAAAGAGCAGTGCAACAGAGGTCATTCCTACCTGGGGAGCAAGAAAAGGTTTATGTCACTGGGGAGCTGTTGAAATCTCTAAGACATATGGGCAGGGAGAGTGAGGTTTTTTGCCATTGCTGTAGTCTTTTTAATATCTGAAGCACTACTAATTTGAAGACTTCATTGTTAAATAGTCTGCATTTGTAACTTGGCCTTTAAGTGTTGCATAACTACTGAATATGTGAGTGTTCCATTGAAGTGTTTTGTTTTTTTTTTTTTTTTCCAAATACAAATACTAGGAAATGTAATAATGTATGTTTTGGTAAATATTAGCCAACATACTTTTTCAGTCCAAACAGTTTGCATTAAAAAAAAAGTTATTGCTACACAGCTTATTGACATATGAAATATGTTGTCCGTGACAACTACCTATAGAAATTTTATGGTGTCTCTACATAATGTTAAGATCAAGTGACATGATGAGGCATTTATCAATTTACCAGACTTTGATTTTGCTGTATGAAGGAAATATGGGGTTTTGGTTTTGGGGGGGTGTGGTGGTGTTGGTTTTGGGGGAGGTGTTTGGTTTTGGGGGGAGGGTTTACACTTTTTAAAAAGTGTGCCCATTTGTTTGAAATATTTTAACTGATGGAAGAGAATTTTGGAGAATTCTCTAGGGAGATGCTTACTGTCTGCATTCTTCTAACTTTTCAGCCCTTTTCCCTAACTATTAATTCCTATAGAATATCAATACCTAAGGAAAAGGTAAGACAGCCAGTTAATCTAGGTAAAGCTATTAAACTGTATTTCTGTCAAAATATCCAAGGTAATCAATGTCCAAAAGTGATTTTAATTTGTAAATATGGTTTTTACTTCATTACTTACCGTTGAATTCGGTGTTGCAGCTGGTGGCAGAATGCTACATGGCCTGTTTGTTGGTTTTGGTTAATGTTTTAGTTACACCTGGAAAATATCCTGGATTTGGGTTTAGTCCTATAGGGCATGCTGATAGCCCAGGATACTCCTTTCCTGTGCAGAGAGCAGAAGGACTTGAAGAAGAGTGCATGATCTAAACTGGGAATTAGGCAGGGAGAAAACAAATAACAAAAAATGTCTTCCATCTATAAAATTCTGTGATAAATACTGTAGAGGTTTTCATGTGACTGACTTAAAAATTGCTCCTTTGGTGGCAGCTCAGCAGAGACAGCCTCGGTGCATCTCTGCTGGGAGGGGACTGGGGCACGCTGTTACCCTCCTGCTTATCCCTGCTGTCAGGGAACGTTCTCTTGTGGGCTGCATTTGAGTCATGCACATGTACCCAAGGAAGAAATTTCCTCTGCAGCTTAAGCAGCCTTTTAGATGCTTTGTATATCGCCACTGTCAACTTCAGGCTAGACAGTTCACCTAGATTTTATTTTATTTTTTTTTTTTACTTGTTCTTAGGAAGTCACCTTTCCTATTTCTCTTCAACCGATGATGTGAAATGGTTTTCAGGAAGGTGCTGCCTGTGGGTGCGTGCAATCATCCACAAAGCGCCGTTAGGAACAGTGGGTGACTACACTGCCGGTGTCCTGCTTCTTGCCGCCCCAGGGGGATGGGGCTGCTGCCCTCCTTGTGGGTACAGATGAGATGCTTTGGAGTGAAGTGGCAAATGGCTGTAAATTTTAATGGGATTTGGCTGCCAGAATCTCTTAGGCCAATTTTAAAATTTTAATCTGTGGCTGAATGTTTCTTGGGAAGAGACTTTCCCTCTAAATATTCATTTCTTGTCAGCTGAAGGAAAGCGGGTTTTTTCATTGCGCTGGTTTTTGAATCTGGAAGAGTCAGACTTGACTGAAAGTATTTGTTCTACATTATCATATGTAATATAATTCTGAAGGATGATGCTGTCTGTATACTATATGCCAGTCTTTTAGAAGTTTTTTCTGTTGACATATCTGGCCTGTTCATAATGCCTTTATTTTTTAATCATATTGAGTGCCCTGGTGCATTATTTTTATACCTCATACTTCATGTAATATTAGGCTGAATCATTTATTATAAATTTCTGATCTTATACAACAACATATACTCTGATTATTTTCTCTATGTATCCTTTTTTCTTTACACTTACATTCTAGGAAACTGCACGTTGCATGGAAGAAAGCTCTCCTGTTCCTCGCTATGATCTGTGAAAACAGCTAGCAGACAGGTCTTGGTACCTGTGTGGAAGTCTAACCTTGCAACAGCAACAGGACTGATCAGCCTTCATCCGAGGCTTCAGGAAGGATGGGGAGGCGTGGCAGGGAAAGGTGTGTTTCGGACACAGGGGCTAGTGGGAAGCAGGGTCATGTTCAGAAAGGACAGGTCCCTTCTATTTGTCGTTTCTATTAAGTCCACTGATGATTCAATGTAATGAATAAGTAAATACCAAAGCTATGCAACAGCAGTCTTTTTATTAGTAAACCAACTCCTCCCAGTTCAGAGGAAGTCAAATTTCAAAACTACTGCTGAGAAAATGATGTCAAATATGACATTCATCTGAAGCAGGACAATTAGGGTTGGGTGGTTTGGTTTTTTAATAATTATATAAACTATATATATTACGACAGTGGATTTAACAGGGGAAGAACAAAGTGGCTGGGTACCACTTTTAATGATGCACTAAACTATTAGCCCAATGATGAGGGTGGTCATGCTAGACATAGTAGAATCAGATTCAGTTCGCTTTTTTGTCTAAGGACACTTGAGCACCCAGCTCCCCTCTCTGTTAACCAGGCTAGAAATAACTTGGAATTAAGATCTGTTGTGCTGCTCTGTATAGAAAATTAAACATTCAGGGGAGCAGGGACTGGAACCAGATGTCTCATTTCCCAAGTGACTAATCTAGCCACCAGGCTTGAGAGTTGCATTTTCTCATTACCCCTCCATTCCTCCATTTACATACCGTTTATACATGGGAGACAGTTCCAATTGGCCTGTAGCATTAGAAATTACCACACTAGCATATAATTTTCCACAGGGTATAATTGGACCATGCCGAATTCAAGTGCAGGAGGGAGCGATTAGCTAAAAGATATTTTGGTAGGTCCAGCACCAAGACCTGTGTCGTTTGTCATAGAGACAAAGTGTTGTTATTTTTACTTGCCTTTTCTGAGGCATTTTTCTGCCCTTGGGGTTGCCTCAAGGAGCCAAGACACCTTCAGTTCCAGTCTGAACTGAAAAGAATGTGAGGAAATGGCCTCCTGAGCTGTGTTAGGAGGAGTGTTGCCTGCAGGTTGAGGGAGGTGGTCCTTCCCCTCTGCTCCGCAATGGTGAGGCCACATCAGCAGTGCTGGTTCAGTTCTGGGCTCCCCAGTACAAGAGAGATATGGATGCACCGGAGCAAGTCCAGCACAAGGCCACAAAGATGATTAGGGGACTGGAGCATCTCCTCTGTGAGGAGAGGCTGGGACTGTTCAGCTTGGAGAAAAGAAGGTTCAGGGGGATCTCATCAATGTGTACAAAAACCTGAAGGGAGGGAAGGAAGTGGAGGGAGCCAATGCTTTCCAGTGGTGGCCTGTGACAGGGCAAGAGCCAATGGGCACAAGCTAAAACAGAGCAGCTCCTGTCTGAACAACAAGAAACACTGTGTCACTGTGAGGGTAACCAAGTACTGGTATGCGTTGCCCAGAAAAGTTGTGGAGCCTCCATCCCTGGAGATATTCTAAACTTTACTGGACACTGTCCTGGGCTTACCTGCTTTAGCTGACCTTTCTTGAGCAGGGGAGTTGGACTAGATGATCCTCGGAGGCCTATTCTGACTTCAGTTTTTCTGTGAAAAATGTGCAGTTCTGTTATCCTCTTCTACTTGCACTCATTGACCATATAAATGTCATGTACCTAGGTTTCTTATTCTGTCAGATTAAGATATGAAACCTATACAAAAAAACCCAACAAAAACCAAACCAACCCCCCCCCCCCAAAAAAAAAACCCCAAACCAAAACCCTGAAAAAAGTTAAATCAAGAATGAAGTCTTCCCTTAAATTCGTAGGTGACAGAAGCCAGTTAGACTGATGATATTAGTATGATTACGTGAAGTACAAGAAACTTTTGGAGTTTATATAAACTCTGAGAAGTTGTTTGAAATGAAGTTTCCTTAACAAATGCTTATTTTACCTTGTGTTAGCTTATACTTGCTTTTGGGATAGGGGATTAGATGGCAGAAGAACCTATCCTTTGAGTCTGAAGATCGTATGTGAGTGACTTAAAATATTGTTTTCCTTATCTAGACAGAATAATTCTTAAAAAAAAATAAAAAAAAGAGAAACTTAATGAGAAAAGGTAGAAAAAATGTGAAAGCAGTAGGTTTATTTCAATGTTAACCTGATGACTTTCGAAACCCAGAATACTGCAGCAGTAAGGAACAGCACGTGCAGATGTAGTCCTCGCTCCCAGCACACAATCACCGGGAATCTTAGTGTGTAGTTTGAAGAGGGAAAGCTGTAGTGACTTTTTTTTTTTCCTGAATCCACTTATCTCCCTGGTGTTGGGTGCCATTAAAGCTGCAATTATAAACAAAACTTCAACAGAGAAAAATGCAAATTAGTTTTCATTAATTTATTCAAGGAAAGAGAAGATTTTAATAGATTTTCTTCAAAAATTTAAATGTAAAGCACATCTTACTAAAATTCTGAGCCTCCTTGTTCCAGTGTGATGTTGAGAACCTACTTCTGTTTTGGAGGGTCTTTGGTACATTCAGGTCTCTGTGATCTGGTCTTCCTTGGCTGACTTAAAATGCAACTGGTATCAACAGAAAGGTCCTTATTTACTTTCAGTTGGAGCTGGATAGTGTCTCTAGTGATCGTAGGTTTTGCCTGGAAAATGGTAGTATGTATGTTATTTATGTTTATTATGTACGTATGTTACCATGTGCTTCTGTCTGGTTGAAGTGGCTTGACTCCTCTCTGTGTTCAAAAGCAGGCAAGCTGGGTCTGTGTGTGTGTGTGTGTGTTAAAGGTTTGAGGGTCTTTCCACTCGGTGGTTCCTTGATACCTCACCTGCTTGTCCCCATGCATGGTCTATAAGGCATGGCTGGAGGCTAAGAACAGGCATTTTTACAGAGCTGTTTTCAGCCTTCATCACTCCCCCGCCCTGGATCACTGCCTGCCCCCCTGGCCCTGGATGCTCGAGTTGGCATGAGGGTGGTGGTGGCTGAGCGGCGGGCAGGGAGGGCTGCCTCGTGCCTGCCCTGCTGCTAAGGAAAGGGCACTGCAGCCTGTGTAGGGGAAGGCAGACACTAGGTGCTGTGTGTCATGGGGAATCAAGAAATATTGTTGTATTTCTGAATGCAGTTTGCAAGTTGTGTGTATATATTAACTCTGTGTGATCAACAAGCCTATTTCTAATTGTTGTCATTTTAGTCATTTGTACAAAATTAAAATGTTGTGCTGTGGAGCCTTGTGTTTTCTGTGACTGAATATGTTCCAACACATTCACATGTAACAGTGATTATTTTTGCCTTTCACGATCATATTTTTCATTTTTCTAGTGAAGACTTCTGTACTTTATAAAACAGCAGGCCATAGGATTCAGACCAACTTCAGGGCAAGGTGTGAGTCCCGAACATGATCTTTCAAATTTTTCTATTAAAACCTCCTCCTCCTCCTCCTCCCATTTCATTAAACTGAATCCTTTGCACTTATTGGGAAATACAGCCTGGGCAAACTTGACATCCTGACTTGCAACTCCGAAATCGGTTATGAAGATGTACCTTGAAGGGGCTTGGTTAATATTTGATTATAGTAGACAGTGCTTTTAAGTTTATTGACTCAATCTGTTAGCCAATTTGTTAGTAAATCAGATAGCACATATTGAAGAGCAGAGTGGCAAGTTCTTTCACTTCAAAGTTTTTTATGACATTTAATATTAATTGTAAAAAGAAAACGCTAAAATCTCACTTATAGTACATTCCAAGAGAGGAATATCCCTATGGCTTTTCTTTTTACCTCCTTTGAATCTGTAACTTGACTGAAGGAAACCAATTGTTTCATTTTAATAGCTATCAACAAGTGGGCTGCACAACATAGTTGCTGCTTATTTACACTTAATGCTTTCATTTCAGTCCTTTATGGTGATTTTTTTTAAAGTTAATGTTAAACCTAATGAAAAGTTGATTATATTTTTTAAAGATGAACTGAGAAATGGAAAAAATTATGCATTATATATTTTATTACAAGAAGTTTAGAAACAGACAGAAGATGTGCATGTATATATGGGGAAGAAAGGGAGCATAGGTGCTAAACTGAATAAAATTACTGTTTTCAGCTATTAATTTTGAACTACTACTTAGGGTACCCAGAAGCTGGGTACTGAGGGAATCCTAAGCTTTTAAGTATCAGAGTAGGCAATTTTGATTGCCAAAAATATTTTAAAAAATATTTTTAATACCTGTATAAAGTAACTAAAAAAGGGAACATTCAAGAGCTGGAATATGTTAGATAAATTAGTTAATTTACATTGCCTCAAGATGTCTCCTAATTTTACTTCATAGTAATGGAAATAGTGGGTGGTAGCTGAACAAGCAGCACAAGCAAAGAGGAGAGCTTCTCTCTGCCTACATTATCTATTGGTTGAATATTAGAATGAACAAAATCAGTAAAATAGCAACATTTGAATTACTGAAGTTTCTCTTTGTAGATTAAGGGAATTGAAAGTGATGGTCCTGTTTGATATCAGTTTGATGAGTCAATTTGAGCTAACTTCATTTCAGTGGTTGAAAATAGTTTAAGACAATTCCATGTTTTCCTTAAGAAGTATATTTTTCCTTTTGTTGCTGATTTTCCTGCCTCTATGCTCTTGAGAGCTGTTTAATTATTCCCACTGAAATAATTTATGGCTAAATGTTCTTTCTTCACTTTTTTTTTTTCTTGATTTGTAAGTTTCAACTTTGCTGGAAAGTGTAAATGCAAAAAAATAAAATTAGTTTCAGCCCAACCTAATTTAAGATATTTTGTCCACAGAATCTTATTATAGTTCAACAAAATGCTAGATGATGGTTTCTTGAGATTCATTTCACCTTCCTTGAACTGCATTTTCCATAAGAGAAGGTAGCTTGATATTTTAGTTAATTTTCAACAGCAGCTACTTTTGAACTTCATTTGCTGTTAGTTTAACAAATGGAAATGAAACAATTTGCTATCTGGAATATTAAGGAATATCTATTACTTCAGTAAAAGAATTCAGCTTATTTAAATATTTCTAAACTGTCTTATTTGTGTTGTACAAATTTTTTTCAACATACTGAAATTTTATCACGTTTAGAAACAGGAATAGTAATGATTTATTGTGCAACCTTGAATAATTTTATAATGGCATTCTGGCTAATTTCCTTTCGAACTTTTATTTTCCTTGTAAGGTGCTTCTAACATATTTCTACACTGATTTTAATCTTCCCTTAGCAATTGGTAATACCTTAATTCTTCAAGTTGTTCACACATATGTTTTACTGTCCCTGAGGAAAAAAAGCGGTGCAAGAAGTATCCATTGTTAGTAAATCTTGGTTTTAATGTATCCTGAAAAATACAGAAAATTAGTGCCTGCAACTTGTTGGCCCTCCTGAGAGAAGGATTCTTGGAGCTGCTTAACAACTCCTCTCTCCAGCTGTTCCTTTTCAAGCCTCTGCTGCTGTTTATCCCTCAGAGAGGGTGTTTGGACTTTTTGTGAGGCGATACTGGAAGTGATCATTGCACTGATGGGGTTCATTGCTTATCTGAAAACAGGGAAGTCAGGCAGCAGCAAACTTCTTAAATCCACTTCTTTTCCAGAACGGGGGACTCAAGCAGTTTCTCCTCAATGCAAGGTGCAGCCTGACTCCCTGGAATGCTGTGCCTTACTTTTTCTCCCTGAATTCCCTTTCAGTCTCTTCTTTGGCATTGTCTGTGAGCATACAGATAATTTTTTAAGTAAGTTAGCTTTGGTAGGATAACTTGAATATGTAAAGCTAGTCATATTTGAATACTTTATTGAATCAGGGACCAGATTTTTCATAATCTTCTCTTTATTTTTAATCTGAATGAGTGGGTCAGTCTCAGGAACCAGATGTCTTACTTTCGGAGCTCTGCACTTTGTCAGTTGTGATCAGTCCATGCTTTTTTTTTTAACCAACAGTTATTTGATTTTTTTTTTTTCTTCCAGTCTACAGAAAATAATGTGATTCTTACTGTGTTAACAGCTATTTAAAGAAGGCATAAGTAATAAACCCACAGAATGAGCAGTAGCTGCCTCATTAGTACGTTATAATGCCTCAGCAGTACAGCTTTGGGAAGTGGCAAAGTAATTTTTAAATTTCCTTTGAGATGAAGACAACTACTTCTGAGGCTCTTCTTTGTTGGTGCATCTTGCATAGGGAGGTTAAATTACAATAAGCGAGCAAGGTATTTCACATGACTTCTCTATGTTGTGCATGCCAGGGCTCCTGGCACTGCTGGAAAATAATATCAGGCTGAGTTACGTGTCGTATAAAGTATTGAAGAAACTCTTTTTAAGATTGGAGAGTGGAAGATTCTTATTTCCTTGACCTAAGAGATGCCTAAATTGTAATTACAGGGTAATGTCCCCCAAATGGCATTATTTCCAATTATATGCAGATTTTGTTTCCTTTCATACTTTTCCAGAAATTTTTAGAAGCTTTAATGTTAGCTTGCTAGTGTTTTGAGGAGGCATAAGTGTATCCTAGAATAAAATATATGTTTTCATTCCCTTGGTGTTACATGCAGTCTATACAATTTTAACATTCAGAAGCCAACCAATAATTTAAAATTTTTCTTAACATTTACTGTTCCCTGTATTGGAAAAGCTCTTAAGAGTAAAGTAACTGCCTGACTTCTAGAACATTAGGTTCCATTAAGGCTGCCCCAGGAGGTTGGCCAGTATTGCATAGCCACTGTAATTGTATTTAGAAAAGGAAATGTTCACTTTAAAAAAAAAAAAAAAAAAAAATGAAAACAAATGTTGATTAATCTGAAGTGGTGCAGTAGCCAGTGGTCCCTTCTTCAATGCGTTTCTTTTCACAACGTTTTTGTTACTTTTAAAAAAAAAAAAAAAAAAAAAGTGAGAACAAATGTTGATTAATCTGAAGTGGTGCAGTAGCCAGTGGTCCCTTCTTCAATGCGTTTCTTTTCACAACGTTTTTGGGAGATCACAAATCCCAGTAGGGCTCCAGCTGTGACATGGATATGAGGTACAGAGACTATGGCAAAAATGTAAAGATGAATAGATGCTTAAAACTTATTTAAAGAGATAAATACTTTTGAAATCAAGAACTACCATTTTAAAACACCTTATTTTTTTTTTTCCTCTTCGGTTGTTAAGCAAGTGGTAAAACCTGGTTTGATATCTGTTAAATTGAGAGAGCAAAGTGGAAAAGAAAGAACAAAGAAATGGAAACTTCTGAATACCTACTAGGATTAATTGCGGGGTGTTTTCTGAATTCAAGTTTGGAAGCATTTAGTGAAAGTTGTGATGCTTTTTATATTGTGTTAGTTTCTTAATTGAGGTATGGTGTTGCACCAGGTCTTAATAAAAACAAGGTTACAGTGGGTAATACGCTTAACCAAGTTTATAGTCTTATAAATAAAGATTTGACAAAAGTAATGTTACAAAAACTCATATTGAGTACACTTTTATTACATTCACTTCCATTACCAATTTTGATTCATTTATCACTGTTGTTTTCTGGCAAATTCATAATACCTGTAGTTTTTTGGTTACCTTGTTAACTGTGCTAAATATTTGTACTGTAGCTTTCAGTCTTCTGGAAGTGTTGCTGAATTCTAAGTGGCAGTCCAGGTAGTAGAGTACTTCTTGGGTAGGTCTTGTAAAATTTTTAAAAGGTAATAGTTTCAATTTGCTGATGAAAAGTACCCATTTGTAGCTGCTGCTTAGCATTGTTCTTACATATTATTGTACGAGCAAATACTTACTACATAAGTATTGTCTGACTTTGAGCTACATATTGGTATCGTTTGCCATTTGCCTATTACTGCTTGTTAAAGTACTAATATTTTATAAAGTAGTCTTTTCTTCCACATCATAAAGAATACTGGACCATGTGTTGTCCGTCAAAGGTTTCTCAGTATGTATGTACTGTACGTACAGTAACCCATATGTACTTCACGGAGAAGTGGCCCATCACTGGAAAGATTTTTTGCAGTTATAAATAGAATACTTCAATAACTTTTGTCCTTTTTAGTAGAATTAGTTTTGCTCTTAAAATCAGACATCAAATTGATCACATTCCCAAAGATAAAAATATCCACAAGCGCATCCTCTTTCACATCTGCATGAAGGCAAGTAGATGATAACTATTTTATCATTTTAATGTTTTCTTTATATAGAGTTTCACAGATTTTCAGGAACAAGTTACAATGGACAATTTTCCCAGTGTGTTTCATTAACTCATAAATATACCAGCTTACAGTTATCTATTTCCTCCTTACATACTTAAAGTTCACACCTAAATTTTGTGGAAGAGTGGAAAAATCTATTTTTCATGCAACTTTATTTCTTACGTTGCTTCTTGCATGAGATTTCTGTTAAGAGCAGCCAGGGTTTTATCCATATTGCCAGATAGTCACATACCTTCTTAAAAGTGTGTTCTAAGAAACAGGCCTGCTGATCAACCTAATCTTTCATTTGCTGTTTCTATAAAGCACCTCTGAGTTTTACTTGAGCTTAAAATGTTTGATCCCATGTGCTCTCCTTTTCTCTCCTTTCTGTACTTTTCAGGGTTTCTGATGTCTTTGAGTGGTAATGTATCTTTCCATGCATTTCTTCATTTTCCTTCTTCAGATTTGAAGATAGTTCTTTCCTATATCTCTAATTCATACCCTTCCTTCATGCTTTCCCTGCCATCTAGTACAGATTTCTCCTAGATTCTTCTTTTCATTATATTTGTTTTAAGGCACTGTGATCAGTCAATGAATTACATTCAACCTCTTTTAAAAAACTTTTTCCCTTTCTGAGTACCTGTCATTAATTCACAAAATGTTCCAAGATATTCTTGCTTATGTATAAGCTATACAATTCTTATTTGTATTTGTATTTCTAATAACCTTATAATTGTCCTTTTTGTCACCATTTGGGAGTTTTGCTGAAAAAGCATATCCATGTACTGAATCTTCTTTCTTTAAAAATCTGCATTCAAGTCCATTATGAGGCAGAATGAAAATAATTTTCAGTCTTAGTCTAGTCTTTCATTTTTATCCCATAATAAAGCATAATGCAGAATAACTGTCCTCCTCTGCCTCAGTTGGTTTGAGTGTCAGGATGCTGCAGGTCAAGGCTGAAGTACATAAAAGCTTGCTCAGCACATCACTACTGTTTGTCTTAATATATTTCTTGAGATCACTTAAAGTAAAAAGGAAACATTAAGCTAAACTCTTCATGAGGAGAAATAAAGACACAAATCATCCCATTTTTATGCCAGAAATGATAAATTCCCGGAACCATGAACAACAACATTTTCATTGACCTTTCCTCAATTTCTACTATGCATTCATCTTTTTTGGACTGGATCCTTGAAGTATGACGTTAAACTTGGTAGCTCATTTTGGTTATTACATGGTCTCTTAATCATTGCGTTGTTTCACATTTGCTCATGTTATTCAGGACTTATAAAGTATAGGTACATTCTTATAATATGAAATATAATGCTTGGCATTAATCACTAAATCTGCTTTGCCATGCAGTAGTCTTGTTTGAATGCTGTCATCTTGGGTAAGTATAAAATGATTAGTCTGTATTGGCAATTAATTTAGTTTTACATCTTTATTGTGCACTTCTATGTAACGAAACAGTTAAGCATGGCTTGTTTTACCTGAACTCACAAAGCAAAATGGGTCAACCTTTTATTTGTTGGTGACTAATCCTGATGCTTTCTCACTGTTATATTGTACTTACAACATTGTTTTCTAATGATGCAAAACATAATTATAGATATCAGAAACTGTTGAAGCCTGCTGCGGTTGTTAATGATGGGCATATCGAAGCCTTGATAACATTCATATCACAGAGACAAGTATCTACTAATTTGCAAAGAGAGAAAATAAAGAGCCAGGATGGTAGATGGCATCTTCCAGGGCCTTCCTGCAGGAGTGGCCGATTCCCACTCTCACAGGTGCTGGTGAGCTGACTGCTAAAGGAAGAAATGCTATAAACAGTGTCACAGTGTAAATCACACCAGTTGTCTTCCCAGTTAAAGTACAGAGGAAGGAAGTGACACCTGTGCAGAGGACACACTTTTAAAAGCTTTTCTGTTTAATCTCTGGTGGCAGCGTCTAATCACGGGGGTTTGCTCTTGCACATATGTTCTCTTTAGCTTCTGTGCCCTGCCTTTTTTTTAGCCCACCTGATTTACCCCTCTTTGCTTATATGGGCTAGAATCCTTGACTTTTCATGCCATTCTCTCTCTTCTGTTTGAAGTGTGGATTTGGGGGGGTGGGGTGGGGAGTAGGGATATAGGATTTGGATTTCCACCCCCCCAGTAAATTCCAGAGACTGCCCATGCAATTCAGAAATGTTAGTAGCTGAAAAAATCACAGAAGAAAATAAGTGTTTTACAAGTCATTGAGGATTTTTATTACCATTATTACCCAAATTATCTTCTCTTTACTCCAAATAAATACATTTATATGAATAAATAGAAATTAAATGTGATTTTCTCCACAATGAAATCTACCCAGTGACAAATACATTTCTAAGGTCCAGTGCCTTCAAAAGAATGATCTAAATGTATGACTGTAGTTAGTTATGAATGTTATGGTCATTAATGAATCTTATGGTCATTATTAAAGTATTACTCAAAAAGAGTAGTGTTAAATAGCTTTCTGGTCATAAATTTATTTTCTGGATATATTTTTCTCTTATCACTAAATGAGGTATTTGAAAGGGCCTACACCATGGCTGGCAACCATAACATTTCATTAACAAGAATTTCAACAGTTTATTTCCTTGCTGATTTTGTTTTTGATTCAGAAAGAAAAATATTCATATTAGTAGTTAAGTTGGCAGCTATGATAATTATTTTAATTTACTGTGTTTAAGAACAAGTAAAGGGTAACTGGTGACTAAGTAACTCTTTTCCTTTATTTATAATAAAAAGGGTTTTATGGTCATTCATGGAATTATGGGGAATATTTTATGATAGAGCTGATGAGAAAACAAATCACAGATGTGGACCATATTTTAAATGCATATCGATTATTCTAAAGTTAAGCAAAGAAGGAAAGCCTAGTGTGCACCATTCGGTTGACCGTGTTCCTCTCCCCCAGCTCCAACCAGATTCTTGTCTCTTTAAGGAAGCCGTTGGTATTTTAGAAGAGCTTTTATAAAGCTAACGTGAATAACTGTCTTTCTGGTTACAAAAAAAGCAACAGAAAAGGAAGGATGTGTTAAGAAAACTGCCACAGATTAAGTAATTGTCATCTTTTTATAAAATAATTCTGTAACTTGTGCTTGGTTCCTTCCTCTGCCTGAAAGGTATTTCCTCCCTGGGACAGTGCAATGACTGCGAGGCTATAGGAAATTTAGGTATTTTTAAAAGCTGATTACAGTTGGCAGTCCTCTTAATTTCTGCAGGTCATACTGTTCCTGTTATTGCACTCTTTGTAAAGGAGGGGAGAGGTGGTTTTTTATTTTTTTTTTTAATTTATTTATTTTTATTTGTGTATGCAAGTGGGAGGAGTGGTTCCAGGGAGGTTTGGGCAGGTGTCTCTTGTCTCCTGTGGTAGTGAGCGGAGGAGCCTGGATGCTCGCAGAGAGCTGACCCCTCATCCCTCTGCCTTGGTGTCAGCATGTCTTACAACGCAGGTGCACAGGGGGTTGGCAGGCAGCCCCTCTCAGGTTCCTTCCATCACATGACCACATTGCATCCCCCCCACTCCCCCCTTTTTTTCTCTCTTTTTTTTTTTTTCTTTCTCACTTCTCCCAGCCCCTTAATCTTTGCTTCTTATCTGCCCGAGTTTGCTAATTTTTTTTCTTTTTGGCTTTTACTGGAATTATTTTTTCCCATTCAGTGGGTTTCTTGGTTTTAATTCTAGCCTGGCTTAGGGTCAGCCAGACCCTAGGTTGGTGGGGTTTTTTTTAACTTTGGGTGCCAGTGTTTCCTGACACCCCCTAGTACAGATAGGGCTGACAGTGTGCCTGTCCCCTACCCTCTTTGTACACCTGCCTGCAGGTGGTTGCTGTGGCCTGGGGATCAGCCCTGCCCCTGCCTGAAGAAAGCCAGTGCCTTTCAGATCCTAGGGGTTATACCCTGAGCCTGCTTTAAAGGTGTTTAAAGGCAGGACTGCATTCCAGAATTTGTGCACTGGAAAGGCATTAACTGGATTTGTCGTTCTTGAGAAATACCGCTTAGTTTGTGGGGCTATGTTTTGGTAATGAACAACCTCCTCCCTGAAACACCACAGCTCCCTTGCACTCTGAGGAGGCAGGGTTAGCAGCTAAATATTGTGAGATTTGGAGCATCTAAGAGTCCATCATTACTTATGGCAGGGATTTGCTGTAAAGTGAATTCATTTTACATTCAAAGTTGAGAAAAAATATCCCTAGTTGGGCAGGTACCCTAAATTATTATTGTTTTGTTTAAAATAAATTATTACACATTCTCAGTTCAAACCTGCAGTTTCAGAATTGTGGAGGCAGCATCACTGCGGTAGATCGTGCCCAGGAACAAAATGGCCCAAGTGATTAAAGGGCAATAAAAGGCAAAAGATTGTCAGAAACTTATAAAGAAGGGAAGACAAAAAAAGGAATAATGCTATTTAGACTACAGTAATATAAATTTGGACTGCAGTGTGTGGATACATTCCTTCAGACAGCTGGGGCGGACACAATTTTTTTTATTCTGAAAGTGATACCAAAGCCAAAAAATGGGAACAGTTACTCTTTCTTTTCCCCAGAAAAAGAGAAAATCAATTTTTTTTCTGTCCTCTTCAGATTGTTTTCTTTTACTTACTCCGAACTGTGTTTTTAACATATAAATGTTGCCAAAACCATACAATATTTATGTGTAATACCAGGACTGATTGCATCACTATTTAGAAATATCACCAGTAAGAGTAGTGCGTGATAATCCAGCATGGATTTAAATGCATGAATCAGTGCCATTCTGTAAGTTTACATACTATGTGAAACCGGGCACAAATATGGTAACACATCTAACTATTTGTGGCTGTTACGATGCATTTTCACATGTGAAAATGAAGTTAGGTCAGAATTATTATGGTATGAGTAGAAAACTGTGAGTTTAAGTCTGAATGTAGACACATTAATCATGCGTGGTTTATTATTCTGTGCATACTGCGTATGAAGAGCTTGGGCTTGAACTTATGTTTCACCTACACCGTCTGTAATAACATTATTTGCATTTGCTTTCTCAAGAGAGTTATTTCAGAAAATGTTAATTCTTTGATGTTCCTCCAAAGCGAGCTGATCGTTCTTTGTTGTTCTCTGACCACCTAAACGGAGCAGGAAGCCATAGACTTATTTAGGTGGTGTTGCATTTTCCCTTAAAAGACACAAATTTTAGCCATCAATCATAGGTTGTGTTTTTTTATGTTTGAGATAAGAAACTGAAAAAGTGTCACTCATATAAAAACAACAGTTCTTTGTGTTTTTTTTCCATCCACAACAATAAGCACTAAGTATTAGAAGATACTGCAGATCTCATTTAGAGTCTTGGCAGCTACTGTAAACACCCTCTTTGCCTTCCATAATTTTTTTTCTTCTCGAATATGTGACATTTCCTTTTGCAGGAAGAGGGATAATGGCGATCTCATTTTACCCTGGGACTATCCATATGCTTTTGAACTGTTTTCCACAGCATCGTGTCTAAAAAAAACTTTTTGGCATGAATAGTTTGTTGATTTGTGCTGTGTTTTGTTCCTTCCCCCCCCAGATTCTTTCTTTCTTCTTGAGGAAACCTAGAGTAACTCTTTTCAGTGAACTAGCACAAGAAATCTGGTGTCAAGTGGTACCCGCACTCATGCCTGGCTCTGCTTTTCTAGAGTGTGCTTTAGCAGAGATGCTGAGGGCTAGTACTTTTTAAGGGGCATCTATGCCCATATTTATGCTTTTAGCAGGTTTTTCAGTCTCTTGTTCTGGCCACCAAACAGACTGGGTTTTATACAGTAGCCGAGAAACTTAACTTGGACAAAGTCTTGTCAAAATGGAAACATTCTTACCAAATATCTGTGCCAACAAATGGATATTTCTGATTAGAAGGACTTTGACTAGTTACGATTGACAGCTGTCTCTTTTTCTTACAGTTCTGTGTCTTTGAGCACAGAGGTGGTACAATACCGAAAGGGGTTGGTTTACCTTTTACAGTCAGTATCTTCTTAGAACGTAAATCTAGCCAAATTTCATTTGCAAGATCGGTATATGTGCGAGGACAGATGTGGACTAGTGTGTGATACACTCTGTAAAACTTGTGATTTAACATTTTTGAAAGAGGTTTTTCTGACTCCACTATATTTATCTCCAAACTTGACTAAGTTATGTCATTTATTTAGATGATACTCAGCTCTGCTTAGGTTTCTGTGACTTTCTTGTACAAGTTACCTTTTCCTTCATTTTTTCAATGCCAAGTAAAAAAAAAAACAAACCCCCTCTTTGGGCAAGATGGTTTCCAAACTCAGTTTGATACTTTTGCTTTAGATGCTTAGTTAAGATTCTCTCTGGTTTTTGTTTTAGCATGTTGCCACTTTTCTTTTTAGGGAAAAAAGGGTTGCCTCGTTGCAGTTTGCAAGCATACCCCTGACAGTTGTGAAACTGTGGGCTGTTTGAAAGAAAGTTTGTGAGAAGTGGTGCCATGTGCTGAATGAGGACCCGAGCAAGCTCTATCCCATCTCCATCTGGACAAGCAGCATCCTGCTACCCAGTCAGTGCCTGTAAACTGGGCACATCTCAGGGAGGTGAAATCAGCTGCCTTATGTTCTGCTGGGAGCTGTGGAGGTGGACGGAGCTGGTGACCTGGCTGCAATTCCTTCCTCGGCGGCTTCCTGTAAGAGTTCAAAACTTTCTGTTCCAGTGTGTGCAAAATGTAGTTGCTGGCCCTCTCCTGCGGAGCACAAACATGCAAACAGTAATCCTGAAAATAGTACTTCTGCATAGTAGGGTTTTTTGGGTTATTTTTAAGTTAAGAAACTTTTTTCCTCTTTCTTCTTGTGCTTCTCTGTATTTCTGCTCAAAGTGGCATATACTTCTGTAAGTGAAAATGGGGGATGTCCCCCTCCATTCTGCTTCATTTGTATGTAATGTCTCATGAATTTAAATTTCTAGTGAAATTTCTTTCCAAATATGACTTGAAAACACATTTCTTCTTGGCTTTCATCTTAATGCTTCTTCCTAGCTTTGGTGTATAATTTAACTCTTTAATTTTATTATTTAACACCTGAAATTGCACTGGAGTACAATTTCTGAGAAGCCCACTGTATAGACATGCACACTGTTTAAAGCTGGTTAGAAATTTTCTGAAAACAAACAGACATCTTTTGAAAATGGAAATTGATTGAGCCTAAACATTTCAATTTAAATACCTGGGTTGAGAGGACTTTGCCAGTTTGAAGGGGGCAGTCTGATGAGAACCCGTCAGTGTGAGGAGCTGTGGCTTTCTTCAGATAGACAAAAGCAAAGTTTGGAGGAAAAGATGAATAAATTAAAAAAGCATAATTTTATTATTGGACAGTCAATAATGACAAAGAGAAAAAAAAAAATCACCAGTTCTAGCTCCTTGCTCTTGGTTCCTCAGAAATACCATAAACTGAACAAGAAATCCAGTCACGGATCAGATCCCACAGACCTGAGTCCTTTGCAGCAAATAGCTCAAGTGACTCAAAAAGTCTCATTTTATGTATACAAAGCAACAGCCACAGGAAACAGAAGCGAGAAGTGAACACTATTAAATAAAGATGAGTATTTGGCATTGAGCCCATATTCCTGAAAGCACCATTTGCCTGATCCCTCTGGGATAAATGGTGAGTACCATCCTAAAGCAGTGGCAAAATATCAACTTAGTCCTAAGACTCTCCGAGCCACAGCAAGGTCTCCAGAAGGAGGAGTTATGGCTTACAGCTGGCTGAATTTCATTCTTAGAGTTACTATATGTCAGAACAGACCAGACTTCATTGCAAATAGGTTGCTTCTGGAAAATGCCAGAAAATGGGGATTTTTCTATTTATTTTGCTATCTGGGATGTCTTTTGCCTTGACTGTCTACTAAACATCAGGACTAAATTAAAAAATAATTTTCAAGACCTACTTAGAATATAGTTATAGGAAGTGACACCTGATTTTGTGAAAGGCAGGTAGTAAAAATACTGCGTTATGGTCCTTCTCCCTGAGAGATGACTTTTCTGCAATGCTTCTGGTACATCTATATGCACAGTGTTATGCCATGGGGAAATAATTGAGTGAGCCTTGAATAAGCAGTGTAGCCTTGTTGGAAGCGTCTTCTACTCAAGTTAAACGCTGCTTCACAGCAGTGCTAATTGGAGTGTTGCACAAATATTAACTAAACTGCTGCCTTCACATTAGTGACCTGGCACTTTCGATTCAACTCAGTTTTGGTGAGTTTAGGCCTTTGGATTTCTCTACAGTTCAGGATATTTTTCTAGTTACCATTCTGTGAGAAATAATTAAATGTTCAAAATTGTTATTTTTATTTTTATATCATTAAGAGTATGCCCATATACATGCATGCCTAAAAGTAAAACAAAGGACACTTAGTAATTATACCTTTCCTAGTTTTCTTTTTATGTTTCTTGTCTATTTCAAATCCTGCTTTAAAAATGTATCTTTTTGACCAGTATGAGAAACAGCTGAGGGGCTGTCAGTCAAATAAGATTTCTTCATCTGACAAAAGAGATTGACAAGTGAAGTTCAATATGTAGTTCTATGTGTTATGTCTTCTAGGAAGTGCATAAGTATATATTTGACTGGATAAAGCTACAACATTTTTTTGACTATATGGACTTTTTAATATATTTACATTACGTTAATCCTGGATTTGTGATCTAGAACTAGAGACAAGAGACCAAAAGCTAAAACTATCCTCAAGATTTACAACACTGTGAAAATGTAACTTAATATTTTATGTGGCTTTGGGCCAACTTCCTTAGAAAAGTAGACTAAAAAGTTGAGGGTTGTTTTTTTTTGTTGAAATTCTGGGTCTGTTCTAATGTTTCAGAAACTTCCTATAGCTGTAAATATTTCTGTACAGATGCAAAGTCAATTCTTTCAAGATTCTTATTCATGATTTAGGTTTAATCAGATTTGCCTTGTAGCCATAGCTTCAGATGAGAAATCCATCTTTCCTTTCTCAAAATTTTCATTTCCTTTTAGCCCTTAGCATTTAGAAAAGTTGCTAGCCAGTTCCAGCTGGCAGGATTTGATGTCATGGTGCAGCTCAGGAAAATACATCCAGGACTTATCTACCTATCTACCTATGTAGGTTCCCTACATAACTAAGCCATGTGCAAATGTTTATGTACTACGTGACATCCCCGTGATGCCATAAAGTGGCATTCTACATGTGGCAATTAGCAGCATCTCTCTTATAACTGGCGTGTGGTTGAAGCAGTGTAGGCTGCCTGATAATTGCTTGTCAGCCTGCCAGCTGGGGGGGGGAACTGGACCAGGTGCCCTGATAATCTTCATGTGCTGTCAAATTGCAGGGTCAGAGAACACTTTTTCCTCAGAATTTCTTTCTCTGTCATGGTCTACATTTGTTCAGGGACAGCGTCTCTGGAGGAACAGAGGAAATCTGCTGATCGTTCAGATTACGGCATTGTAGTGGGCAAAGGACACCCTCTGAATATGAAGCAAAACATAGGTTAGGTAAACTAGAGATACTAGGAAAAGATATATTTTAGGTGTCTTTTCAATGTACTGAGGAGCGCGTGAGAGCTGTATTTTCTAGCTTGACAGCAACTAGAATTAAAAGTGAGAGTTAAAGCAAGATAATTATTTTCTTAAAAGAAGTAGAGAGGCTTGTTATCACACCCATGCCAAAGAATCCTTCATCCTAAGGATTGTCCTGGAGAAACGTTGATAACTGTCATGCTATGTGTACAGGAGTCCAATAACAGGACTCTGTGTTCATCCTCTGGAAGGTATATCAGGAAGACCCTAATAGCTTAAGCCAGGCCATCAAGAGGGTGGTAGATTATAAGTCTGTCTTCCCATATGTGTATTAAGGGCACACTAATTTGTGGCACGTAGCATTATCTAATGGTTCTGCTCATGAATGCAAATCTTTATTATGGTTTCAGTAGCTTCATCATTTTAGACACTAGCTTCTGCCTCTCTTTGATGCAGCCAGATAATTTGAATGATACCATTAGCAGGAGAAAACATTTTCATGCCAAAACCTCTTGCTGATCAGCATCTCTTATATCACTCTTCTACTTTGCTGCTTGTTCTGCATGACTTTTTTGTATGTATTTCTGCTGAATCGCTTTAACTTGCTATCTTTGTATTGGCTTACCACTTAATTAAGCTAGCTGACCACCAGTGTAAACAGAACCAGTGATGATGATAGCAGCTATATGTAGGTTCAGAATATTTTAGGGTAACTCATTAAAGCAACTGCTTAAGTTCATGTTAACTGTAAGGGGAATGTGGGTGGGAAGGGTTGTGGAAACTGGGTTGGCTTATGGGCTGGAATGAAATTATTACTCCTCTTCAGAGCAGAACAGTTCCTGTGAAGGCTACCATTTGGGGCAACTAAGGGAATTTTTGTAACGAATTTCTTTTGGAGGGGAAAATTCTTGAAATACTTCTTTTACTGAAGGTGCAGGGGTATATTATTAAAAGGCCCAAAGCTGCTGAAATACTCAATCAGAAAAAAGTGCTTTTTAAAATCAGGCTTAACATTGCCCAGCAGATGTGCTTTAGCAAGCTTCACCTTCTTGACATCAGTTCTGGTGAAGTTAAATTTAGCTTGAGTGCTGCCTTTGTCACATAGAGCTTCCCCTGGTCAATAGAATGAGGGGTGGACCAGTATGGGAGTGTGTCTTTAAAATAAAATTCACAGTTCCTTTGGGTACTTGTGCTATGGAACATCTTTTTTTTGTTGTTTTTGGTTTGTTTTTTTTTTTTTTTGTGAACACTTGACTTAAAAATTGTGATGCTTATTTCATCTAGAATTAGGTCATTACTGATGTGACTTAATGTTGAAACTAGTGAATTTAGTAGAGAATATTTCACAGTTGAACTCTAAAGCTATTCAATATCAAAAAGTTTAGATTTTTTTTTGTTTGCTTTGTTTTAATATATGGCAATTAACATTTATCAGAAAACTGAAAGAGAGAAGTTCTTTTGTGGAAGGTTCTTCAGTTACTGTGGTATGGTGGATAGAAGAATCTGTATTATGTGCCCACTTGAGGGACAAATAAAGTTCTAAGGGTTATCAGATGGTAGTAAAATTACTTTAATAAGAAAAGAAAACCAGGAAAAATATTACTTGTAGTGTTTCTAACAATCTACCCAAAGAAGCAGTACTTTCTTATTCCCACATAACTACTTTTAAGAGGCTCTTCTGTGTTTAAAATAACATTTATTTTTAAAACAATGTTAAGTATTAGACTTTGTTAACACGTGGCATATTTTCCATCTCCTTGCTATAGTAAACTGCTGTAGTAATACTGTTTAGTGTTTAGCCTTTACCCTGCTTGAATTAATATAACTACTTTGAAAGGCTTGATAATTATAAGTCCCTTCTTCCAGATTGCAGTTCCGGTGAAGATGGTTCATAAATCTTAATGTGACCTGAATGGTAGAAGGATGGCAATTGTTCATGTGCCAGGACAATTAGGAATAATTTATCTTCTAAGAATCTACCCCTGTGTATTCAGTTAAACCCATTCTCTATGAAATTTAAACTGTAAAGCTTCTAGAAGGCCTGTGTATCAAAAGAAGACAATCCTTTAATTGCCAGAAAGGAAACAGAAAGATCGTTGAATCACAAACATAAGCGTTGTGGAGATTTAGAGAAGAGTGCTTTGCTCTGATTAACAAAGTGTCAAGTTGAGCACCAGTTGCAATGTTATCAATTTTGTGAAAGAGGAATTACAGGAGGTTGACAAAGCTGGAAAGACATAGTAAAGTTCAGAAAAGACAAGTTCAAAGGATGGGGCAAACTCATCTAAATGCAACTTTGATGTTTGATACTATTTCCCTGTGGGAGTGTTCAAAGCCATTAGCCTTTGGACTGACTTGCTTGAGCCTCGTTCTTTGTCAGCTCTGCTTCCCCCCCCACTTCCCAATCAGGGAACAATATTTTGGCTTTGCAAAATAAGTTGGCTTAAAAGAATTGGGTTTATTTTAAAACTTGTTTAGTAACTAGCAACTTTGAGAATCAAGGCAGCTCCAAGTAGCCCAGATATCTTAGAAATCTGGCTCTGTAGATGGACTGACAAATAGTAATTTTTAGATGCTGTGCTTCACTGACAGGAGGCAGATAGAATTATGTAAACAAACAACCTTGATAAAATCTAATAACAGGTAAAAAGCTAAAAACTGCCCTTATCCTGGTTATATATTTGGATTCTATCAATTTTGATCTGAAAAAATAAAAATAGAATTTCTAATAACTCCTAGATGTTATTTCTGTCATTAAGAGATTGGCTTTGGTCCCATGCCTTTCCCTGTTCCCCCAAAACAGCCATGCTGCAGGATTTGTGGCATGGCATTCTCAGTTTTTCTCCTCTGTGCAGAGAAGTGGCTTATAGTTAAAAGGCAACAAACACAGTGCCAGGCACCTAGCTCCTCTTCAAAAGTAACTTACAGAAAATAAATAATAAAGCTCATTTGATCTGTGCAAATCGGTGTCTTTAAAGGACAAAGAACATGTGTTGCTTCTTGCATGGCTTTACTGTTTGTCTTTTAATGAAAAAATAATTTTGTTCTGATTCAATATTTCAGTCTTTCTATCCATCACTTGCTCCATATGTGTTAGTGTTCATTTCTGATCAGTGGTGTGGTTTTAATGCAAATTCCCCGTTGGTCCCGACTTAGCGCATGTTGCTTCATTACCTGGCTTTGACAAGCATGAACTGGCTGCTTCTCAGAGGAAATGAAACCAGAAGTCCCATTTCAGATCCACACTAATGGAGTTTTATCCTGGTCTCTTTTTCTACATAGGGTAATTACATGATTTGGATTATAAAATTGTTTGAAACCTTAAATCTGGCTTAACTTTTAAGGCAGGTAAAACAGAAAACATAAGGAATTGTGATTCATAATTTTCTTTTTTACACCCTTGGTCATTTGCTTTTAAATTAATACTAAAATTAATAGCCTTTTTTTTTTCTGTTTGGCTATTTAATCTTTTGTTTCTTACAGCATTTTCCTAGTGCTGAGTTTTGAGGTATTCCCTTTATGTAGAAAGCACTTCTAAAGAGAATACAGTTTTCTTTAAAATTCACAGTGGTACAGGCAACTACTTACAATTTTTTAAAAAGTGTGTATATATATAGTCAATGGGTTGTTTGAAACTGTTCTAAAGGAAAATTAATTTTATTTTGCCTATGTATTTTGAAAATTGGAAACTGAGGTTTCAATTTATACTGGTTCAGAAATGACATGTTTTTAGTCTTTTTTGTTACTGTTTGATTAGTTATAAAGCATATGTAAACTTGAAAATTAGTTGGTCGGCTAATTGTAGAAGTAAAAAACCACAGCTATAAAAGAAATCGTTTAAGAAGGTAGAACAAGCATCTTTCTTCCTTTTGATTTATGAAAGCAATTGAAATACGCTGCAGTATTATCCTCAACACTTATATCTAATGGACAATTAATTTAAGTTTATTTAAGAAAGCGCAGTGAAGAAACAAAAGGGTTGGGCTGCCACTAGGAGAGGATGTGAACATCAAGCATGGTGGATCAGAAATGAATCGGCAATTTGCCATTTAAAGGCAAACATCTGGTATGATCTACAGCTTTCAAATGCTTGGAGCTGACACTTCATATAAATGTTGTAAGGGATTATTGCTACCGCTGGTTGAAAACCAAAAATACTCCTTGTAAGGAAGCATTTTCAAAATTGTAGTTTTATTCCAATGAGGAAACAAAAAATGAAGTGTCTCCATTTTGTTCATGACAAAGGAGAAGATGGATGCACTTTCTCCCTCCTCTTCCTCCCCTTTGTCTGTGCAGTGGGGTGCTGGTTGGGACACCCAGCTCCAGTGAGGTCCTTGTTCTGGGCTTTGTGTGGCGGGTCTTGCTCTTCCCTGCTTTGAAAGCCTTTTTTTCTGGATCTTGAGAAACATTCTTCATGAAAAAAGGAGTCCAGGGATGCTTTCCAGTGAAGAATGCAAAAGTTCAAAAATTTCATCTTAGCCTTAGCATATTCAGTCATGTGCTTCTTGTCCCGGTCCAGGTTATGTTGGTGTACTCAGTTGTGGCTTCTGTGAATTACAGATCTTGGAGTCTTCTCCAAGTTCCTAGCAAATATCTACACCAGGAAAAAAAAAAAAAGTCATAACAATGTTTCTGCTGGGAATTACTGGGACATGTTGTGTGGGGGGTTTGTTTTGGTTTGATTTTTTTTTTTTTTTTTTTTTTTACTTATGCCTCTCCATCTTCTCTGCTATCCCTGTCGCAGTTTGGGTGGAAGAAGCAGTTAGAGAAACCTTCCACAGTCACCGAAGCAGGAGGGCGCATGGCTTTAACACATTTGCATGTTTGATGAACTGGTCTGGTAACATAAACCAAAAGCAAACACAAGTGATGATGCGCGCATCTAACATGAAATCAAGCAAAAGCAAAAAAAAACCCCTAGGTTTTCCAAATAGATTGTAACAGTGCATTTGACATGTGGTGTTATATAAAAAAGAAAAAAAAATTACAGCTGGTTTTGGGAGGAGATGGGCAATGTCTAACCTAAGGGTCACCTTGTCATCGGAGCAGGTGGGTGGACTCTCTGCACTCTGTATATGTGTTACACTTCAGCTGCTGTGAACTGACTGTGAACTTTCTCCAGTTTTCTTTCAAAGAAGGCCAACTGTGAGTATTTGTAACACAGACATAGCCTTACTCTGTAGCAGCTGGGAGAAGCTTCTGGGTCCACGTGTCACCTTAGCCATATCTTCTCACTTCATGCACCTCCTCTTCTCCCTAGGTGCTCAGGCCTAAGGACAGGAAAAAACTTTCTGAGCAGTCCCCTGGCTGGGCAATGAGGTACCAGGGTGGCTGGGTATGATGCCGGGGATGCCTTGCAGATCTGGGATGACCAAGGCTGGCAGGGCTCCCTGGGTGGCCATGGGCACTACAAACCAAAAGATCCCTCTTTGGATGTTTTTTGGTGCTGGGTGCCTTGCCATCACCTGCAGTGCCAGTGTGGGCTCACCCCCTGAGCTGCTGCTCTTGAACCACAATTTACATTCATAGAGGCCAGTGTAAACCAGGAGTGAAATGGATATTGAAGGTCCAAGACAGGTTCTTCCCTACAAGAAGTGTAGGTCCCTAGTGCAGTTATCTGAAGACTTGGTTTGGGAATGAGTGACATGTAGGGCTTTCTCCTCCTATGAATCCCTCCACTCATAGCAGTCCTGTTATGCTCTTACCACATACCACTCCCCTGATTTAAAAAATAAATGTACCAATTCTGAGTGGTACAGTAACAGTTAATTGTAGCAATCCTGAGGAGTTCTGTGTTTTATGTATAAGCTGCACAGTGTGTTGTGACAACATCCTTTACCTAGTTCCGTGGTTAATCTCTGCCTCAGTAACATGTACTATGATGAGAAAATACAAGTACTGAAGAATTTAAAACACAGTTTGGTGTAGCCCAGGTGGTTGGCATCAGAGTGAGAAAAAAAAGCTCTCTGCATCCTTACCTCTGCTGCCAGTTGGTAAAGGGGCTTGGAGGAAGTTAATTAATACCTGTTCATTCCCTGCCTGAGATTCACTCCTGAAGATTTTCAGGAAGTGCAATGTAATTTATAGATCTTTTATACAGGGGAACCCTGCTTTCTGACTTCAGGCTGTACCTTCTAGGGAACAAATAATTTCTGTTGCATGGGATACTGACAGTGTCTCATTATTGAATGGTTAGAGCTTCAAAGAACAAGTTCTGGTGGCTGTGGTGTAGCTTGATTTATGCCTGTCAGTAAAGTAATTAGAAAACTTCTGACAAATTTAGATTCTTTTCCTATCACTAATATTCTCATATTGCAGCATGGAAACAAGTCTACTGGCATAAATCTGTGCAGAAAGAATTAAAGTACTACATGTAACAGAAAATGGGGGGAAAATAGACATGGATAAAAGAAGAAAAGATTTCTACAAAGCAAGATGATTCAAAATAAAATAGATATGAAATGCAGCATTAGACAGTAAAAATATATAAAGCTCCATCTGTTACCCTGTGGTTGTAAGGCTGAACCCCCTGTCTCGTGTACTGCTGATAACTGTACATCAAACATTATTGATGGCTCTAGTTGTTTTCAGGAATGAGTGAAAACTGATTCACTGTGTTTAATTGCTACTTTACAAATACCTGAGTACAAAGTAGCAGTAAAAATGCTGCTCAGATAGTGCAGCAGCAAATGTGGTGTGTTTTGGGGTTTTTTGGTGTGTTTTGGGGTTTCTTTTGCAAATGAGAAACACCTGTAGGTTTTTAATTTCCTTTGAGACACAGGAGCTGTTCTTTTTTAATAAGCATTTTAAAAAAATAATTCTGGCTTGTCACATCACTTAGACTGGCACAAATCTGGAGGAATATGTGTGCCTTGGAGCACCTTTCTGTCTTGGTAGGCAGAGACACAGATTCACTGAATAAGCTTTTTCCCAAACTTTAATTTGTTTTGATTGCAAAATGAGTATTTTTACCCTTAGTTTTTGTCTTTGGATTCTTAACTGTGACTTCAGCTTCTCCAGCGTAAATCGCTATGGTTATGTGAAAATACCTGGAGGTACCATAAGTTCCTGCACTGGAATGGAGCAGAGTAATTTTATGTTTTCTTGGCTTTTTGTCCCTGGAGATGAGGTCTCCTCCCTGTGGCTTTCTGACAAAAACATGAAAAGTTAAAGGTGATTCAATATGTGAAGGCTTCCCGTAGCTCTAACAGACATCTCTATTTCTGTGATGAAAGTGTTAGGTCCCATCACTCCTCTCCTTTGCCCATCCTTTTTGGTTCATTTCCTTTAGTTCTTTCTGCTATCCTAAACCTGGTTTATTCCAGTTGGACATCAAAGTAATAAAGCAGAAATGAATCATCCATGCATCTGATGAGATAAAGACGTTTCAATGTGAAGTTCTAGTTTAATTGTCTTTTATGGAGCACAAGGGAATTCTAAATAGCCAAATGAGCTTTCTGTAGATATCTGTGATTAGTAAAACTGGCCTTTCCCAGAAAATGATAAACCAGAGAAAACTTATATTTTGACAATTGAAAAAGGAAAATTATATAACTGAAATACAATTTTTTCATATTTTTTGGCTATGTAACATTAAGTGCTTCAGAATTGATCAATGCATTTACGGCAGGAAACAATAAGAAACATTTAAAAATATTAATTTAAATTTCCCCCTTTTTCAGAAGCCAAAAATACATGTTTAAAAAATGGGAATCCCTTTCAGGGAGATTCAGTGAATCAGAATCCAGGTGCAACCTGATTAAACTGGGTTCTTGATATAATTTCTATAACCCGATAGGCTCTCACACACCTGAATACTCTTCAAAGGTGGAGTATGAAGTAGTTAAGGGACTTTCTCAAGGCCTGGCAGGAATGGTGCGTTGAAGCAAGGAAACTTGCTTCATCTTCCTGGTGAAAGTCAGTCTGGTCCCATAATCACAATGGCATCTGCTGATGCTGCTGTCTTTGAAAGCAGATCTCTTCCCGACACCCTCCTAGTATAAACAGGTGACTCCAAGGACGTGGCATGTCCAGATTTAATTTAGGTATCTCTAGCCAAGCAGTGAACTGAAAAATAGGTAAGTTGCCTGTGAGTTGTTAGCAGATTTCGGAGAAAATTGTACAGCTACAGCTCACTACTTGGCACAAATTGTAAGGAAATTTTTGCCTTGTAATTATTCATAGGGAAAAATCATCCTTTGAAAGACTTATTTTCTCACATGGTATTGAAGGTGGCTTTGTATGCAGATACCCGGTAGGTCTTTTTCACATTAAAAAATCAAAGTTGAAAGGATTTTATAGACCTCTGATTCTTTGCCTTTAGGAAAGACAGATGGCTTCTTTTTATTCTTGATATATGGGTGTGTACAACTGGAGTTGTCTGTCCAGCCATAACTTCATAAAGCCCTTTATGATATACAGAGTCATTTAAATAAAAAAAAAAAACCCAGAATAGTTGTAATAATTGAAGATGATGTTTTTCCAGTGCTCACTACAGAGCTACACTTTAGAGAGTACTTGCCTTTAGAATTTGTAAAAGTTCTACAATGGAGAAGACAGACATTACTTGTTCAGGCCTAAGAATGATGAGCAGTGCTTAAGCTAAAAATAAATCTGAGATTCAGCCTCTCTTAAGGGAGCATTATTCTTCCTGCCCGGAGTCACATCTTCAGTTGTTTCCTTTCTCTGTGACCCTTTCCTTTACCCTTTTCCATATGTGATATCCGCATGCAACGGCTGTGCTCGTACCACTCCTGCCTTCCCTCTGCCTGTATGCACTTCAGAGCCAGCATTTCAGAGAAAAGAAATATACAAACCATTTATTCATTCATCCCTTTCCTGCTGCCTCCTTGTTTGCAAATTGAGCAGGAAGCTATTTGTGCCTGGTGACTCACCATCAGATTTTACGAGGGGATTATGCTGAACATCACCTATTTGCACACTCTCAGCTTTGTTGGAGGTCAATGTCTTGGCAGCATTCCCCTGTAAATACCATGCAAGTACCGAGCTGTTGATCTTGAGAGCTTTGAGTCATTTCTGTCTTCCATGGTAGTGGCCGCATGTCTTGTTCAGAACAGTTGCCGACAAAGGGATGAGGTGACAAAAATTCTGTCTCCGTATCGAATAGAGAAATTTCTTGACCTTTGGTTGGTGCATGGGTACCTGCTCAGCAGCAGCCTCTTCCCCTCCCCTTCACCCTGAATTCATTAATTCAAAGAGCTGTTGAGATGAACACACAAAATCTGATTAGATATTGTTCTTTGCCTTTCACTTTGTAATTCTCCTCCCCTCTTAATATGCGGTTGCTTCCTGCCCCTTTATATCTATTCTCACATTTTCTGTTGCCTTCCTCAGGGTGCTAATTTATAAGGTCCCTTAGCTTAAGGAGATATCAGCTCTTTGAAATTGGGGAGATTTTGGTGAATTTAAGAGTTAGCCTACAGAATCCCAGCTGGGGATTTGGGCATTTACTTTTTTGTATTTCTCTAACACTTTCTGCGTATTTACGGGCACATGCACATGACACAGCTGTAGTAAACTGTGTATTCAGTAGCATATGGGGAGGTCCAAGAGGCAGTCCTGCAAGCAGTAAGACAACTGCCTTATTAACTTTGTTTTCCTGAGCTGTGCCAATGACATCAATTTCTTGCAGAATGAGCCACTGTGCAGGTTTACACAAGATCTTGCAAAGGAAAAGGTCAGTTGAAGGCTTACCAATGATGGAATACAAGATGTGTTCCATAGAGTTGATACAAATTTGAAAATGTTCTTTGTATTGTAGTAATTTTCAGATTTTAAAAAACTTGACTTGCTTATTTTACTTTTAAAATGCTTTGAGCACCCTGGACTGTTAAGATAGAGGAGCTGAAAAACTTTCCAGACATGGATACATGTTTCTGCCATCTGACACCCTCATTTCCCATATGTTGCTCTGCTCGTACAGGGCATTTGCTTTCAGTTTTTCTGTCTCCACTGGAAATACAGAGCTCCCCCAGATCTCGCCAGGAAAGTGAATTATTTGGCTTGGAAAGGCTTTTGTATAGGTGAGCTCCTCTGCCACCAGGCATGCATGCCACTGGATACTTTGTTTAACTTGCTGATGGAGGCTGCCAGGATGCCTGTGATGGGATAAGATGCATTCTCCAAGTTCTCCATCCAGCCCTGGGTACATGCAGTTTTGGACAGAGCTTGGTGTAGCCACAGGTCTTCCCCTCTCTCTGATATCCAGTCAATAAAGTCTCTGTACAGAGGAGAACAGTAACAGACCATTCTTCTTCCTTCTTCACAGCGATAGGGTTTTCCCTTTGTGATGTGTTTTCTTACAAAATAATAAAAATGTGCTTTCTAAGTTCTGTTATGTACCTTTCTCATATACTTGCACAGAATATTCATCCATTACTAAAATATTGCTATTACCTTTGGCAGATTTATAGATTAGTATATAAAAGAACATCTTTTTTTCATAATAGAGGGATGTTCAATTAGATCTCAAATTTAAAACTTTGTTCAATAAGCAAAGAAAATAACTAAGCTCTACTTCTTGTGGCTTTTTCTGTCCTATGCCACTTACATCTTCCTATTCTCTTCAGAAAGGGTGGTGCCAGACCAGAACTGCAGATGTGCCGAGTGCCAACAGGAGAATTTGCCTCAAGGCAAACAGATTAAGGCTGAGTGTTTCTTGCCCTTTTTTCCTAGGCATTCTTTCATTACTAGTGTTTGTTTCCACTACCTATTCATCTTGAAACTCCTAGGAACCTCACAGTTTGGAGATTCGTGTCTGCATTTCATTTTGGAGAGTTTTCACTGAAAACTTGGGGCGGGGGGGGGGGGAACCTCACCTTGTAAAGAAGGTGTCTATTTTGTATTATCGTGATTTCATTGTAGCTGATGTTACAAAAATTGATCAACCTGGCATTAGAACTGCTCATTCAGGTGAACATATGTGTCATTGGAGAGCATCTGAGATGGCATAAACTTATTTGGGATAGTGAGGGAAATTGTAAAGAATTGCAGAGGGATTTTAGGAGATGGAGAAAATACTGTACACAGAAGCCACCACCACGTGTG
This sequence comes from Egretta garzetta, assembly GCF_000687185.1. Taxonomy (NCBI): domain Eukaryota; kingdom Metazoa; phylum Chordata; class Aves; order Pelecaniformes; family Ardeidae; genus Egretta; species Egretta garzetta. The sequence goes on along the minus strand of NW_009260596.1, from coordinate 3,113,931 downwards.
GCTCGTGATTTTGATGAGTGTCTGGAGGCTGGGAAAAAGGTGGGGAATGCTTAGGGATCACTTATGTTACTGCCTGGGCATTTGCTTTTGGCCGCTGTTGGAAGCGACAGTCAGCTCATTGGACCCCTTTCTGAGGCAGTGTGGTGCTCTTATGTTCCTACAAGTTTCTGAAAAGACAATGTGTTTAAGAAGCCAGAGAAGCTGTTTCAAGCATGACAAAGAACTAAGGAAAGGAAAAGCATGAAAGGAAAGAAAAACAAACCGACTGCCCATGCATAAATTGTACCTGGCAAGAAACAACTATAATACTTAGAATGTATGATGTAGTTCATATTTTATATGAAATAAAACGTGTACCCTGTATTTTTTTATTAGGAAGTCTTCAGCTGTCTCACTTTGGCCTGTGCTCTGGTTTGTAAAGGTAGATGTTTGCATCTTTAGGAGAATCAAATGTTTTCAGGTCACTGAGCAGGAAAGCCTTTAGTTTGGCTAGATGTACAAAGTGAACTTCAGCACAAATTCCACAAGATGAGATTAAAAAATTTACAATTGCTGATTTTTAGAAACTTTTGGAGAAACAAAAACTGTTACAAAAATGGTTTGTTTTGGCTGGAAAGAGATGGTCGTTAATGCTTGTTGAGTTATCACGGTCACTGTCTAAAATATAAGTACAGTTCCCCATTGCCAGAGCATCTGAGGAATTGTTGGTTAACTCTACTTGGAGGGAAAAGTCAGTGTATTTCAGACCTATCAGCATTGTCATTTGCTGTTGCAATTACAGATGTAGATAATAGTTCTTTATTGATTTCATTGGTACATATTGAAACTAAACTCCACATAGGTATTTTCCCTTCTCCTTCCCAGGTATCTTGCCTGTAGAAGCCAGTCTCCGTGGCAACCCTAAGGCTGTTCTGGTTTTGGCATGTATTTCCTTATCAGCTTTGTTTAGGGTTGTTGAGCGTCTTATTGTTTTCTTTAATTCATGGGTGATTTGCTTTAAAAGCAAATTTATTTTTTTTTTTTAGAAAGGAACTTGCAGTCTTCAGTTCCTCTGTCTCTGTGTATAATTGGTACGCTGTTTGTTGATGTTATTGGTGAAAATAAGAAATCTGACATCTCAAATTAGAGTTTTTCTTCTATAGAAGACTTCTTGGGATTTTTTGGTAGTTACAGCCAAATTATCCCTTCTGAGACAGCAGTTGTATCACTTGAACTCGATTTTACTCTATTGACTACTCTATTTACTTCTCACAGAACAGCAAGGGTTAGAAGGGACCTCGGGAGCAGGTTCACCTAGAGCAGGTTGCACAGGACATTGTCCAGGCAGGCTTTGAATATCTCCAGAGAAGGAGACTCCACAACCCCCCTGGGCAGCCTGTTCCAGTGCTCTGTCACCCTCAAAGTAAAGTAGTTTTTCCTCATATTCAACTGAAACCTTTTATGTTTCAGTTTGTGCCCATTGCCCTTTGTCCTGTTGCTGGGCACCAGTGAGAAGAGTCTGTCGCCATCCTCGTGACATCCACCCTTGAGATATTTGTACATGTTGAGTAGATCCCCTCTCTTATACTTTCATGTGCCTGGCTTTGAACTACAGATTTTAAAACTAAAAAACTGTCTGGTGAAGTCATGCTCATTGCTAGTAAAAAGTATTAAGCCTACCCTTAAATTTATTTTACCATAATGTAATCTGCATTTCCTCTTAGTCTCTATTTTTGTCACATTTACAGTTTATGCCAATAGGATTTGGATGGAGAAAACAGAAGACTTGAACTCAGTCAGTGCTGTAATTTTCCTACAGCTGGGCATTGTACATTTTCGTTGAAAGCTTCATAAGCTTAATGTGATATTTCTAATAATTTGGATGTCTCAAATTTGTTACTGAAATTGAATTTTGTTACTGTAGCAATAGATGTTCTATGAGTACCTAAAAGATTTACAAGAATTTCAGATGTATCCTTCTAATTATTTACAGTGGAGAATAGGGTTAAATTTGATGCCCTTCTTCTATATGATCTTATTTTTTAATTATTGTATAGAATGCTGTGGTATTTGAAATCTTGATTTCCAGTAGCTTATGTGATTTTTTTTTTTAAGCAAATTGCAAAATTAATGGACACAAAGTACAACAGGCTTTCTGTGAAGAATGTCTGGGAAGAACATCATCTTTCTATAAAGAAAAATAACAATGGTAGCAAAATACTAATAAAAGTGAAGCCCTTATAAGGCATTTTTAAATTTTTAGGTTTTTTTTTTTTTTTAACAAGGACTTCACTCTTTCTTAAAGACAAAAATAACAGAACACAAATTAAGTAAAAAAACTTGTCTCCCTGTCCTCGTTTATAACTTATACTTTGGAAACAAACACAAATCTGTTTTGAGTGTGTTCAAAACTCAGACTAGTTTTTTCAAAGTCCTCTCATACTTTAAAAAAAAGCTTAGAACTGACAAAACAATATGGCTAAGCATCTTCTATGTGGAAAGGATGTCTCTTGAGCAAAAAAAAAAAAAAAAAAAAAAAGTCTCAAATAAAACTTTGGAGCTTTTTGAAAGTTGCAAGTTCCAGGACACTGTGTGCTCTGGAATGTGCCTGGATGAGATAGGAAATACTCTTTACATGTAATCTGATTTTTTTATTTTTTTTTTTTTAAAAAAAAGGGGGAGAGAATAAATAGATTGTATTCATTAAATGAAATAAAACAGTTTTCTAGTGTTCTACTGGGGTAAAACAATCATAGCTGCTTTTTTTTTTTTTTACTCCCTTACCCTTTGATACTAGTTGCAATACAGGATCACAGTTTTGTATGCTTGTAGGATTTGTTAAGAACACAATTATCCTATTATTTTGTATAAAACAGTTACAAAGTTACATGGTTTTGTGGGTAGTATGAGATAGCAGTCATGAATAATAAGGATAGAGGAATAAAGTTGTGACCACAGAAGGGGATCTTTCTTTGTTGATGTTCTGTTGAATTATTCAAATTGATTTATTATGGGATTTTGAATCAGAATGTAGAAAAGGAATGGTAACCTGTCTTTTAAGCCTTCACCAGCGTTGAAATCATTCTCCTCTCCAGTGATTTAATTGTTAAGTAACAGCAAGTGGTGGATGTTATGCTCTTCTCCTTCACTACTTGCCTATTTCAGAGGGCAGGGGGGAAAAGTGGGATAGTGTGGGTGAGTACTTGCAACAGTGCATAGCGGTGCTTGCCACTCAAATGCTGTGCTCATGGGGATGCTTCTGAGCACGCGGGCCATGGGCTGAACACTTCAAGCTGGATTACCAGGTGAGGAAATAAAAGTCAGCATTTGGGCTGGGTATTCTGGGGTTTCCTCAAAGTATAAATTTGCAATGACTAAAATGTTCTTTCTGGGTCTTTAAAAGCAGAAAAAGTCCATTGGCATAGAAACCTGTAGCCCAATTGGTTGAATTAGCAAAGTTATAATCCTCTCAGAAGAGAGGTTGAGGAATTGTTTTATTTTGATGGTACAAATACTGCTGTCTGCTAAGCACATGCGTCTGTACCTGTTTCCTCTACAGAAAAGGTAAGGGATAAAGAGGAGTTTTAAAGGAAGGTATTCTACTGAAGTCTGTCAAGACTGAAAACTATGATTTCTCGTTCCATTTGTACTTCTAATTTCTATTCTAGTGAAACAAGAATAACACGGTTCTTCAGATACCTACCTAAAGTTTATGAAGGGATTATCCCTCCATATATAGCATGTTCTTGCTTGCCTTTTGGAAGCATTTTTAATATCTGAAGGGTAGCCTTTAGGTTATAGCTTTTATAGGTTTAGCATAAGGCTTTAATCTCTCTTTAATGATTTTTGTGTGTAACATTCTCATAATTATTACTAATAAAGCTACTACACAGAAAAGTACAGTACATCCTTGTAGCATCAGAATTCTTTATTTGTTTATATCTTATTAGCAGAAAAAATACTGTCTGTCTCTTTAAATTTCCTAAAAAAAGGACCTTCCTATAATAGCACAGAGAAAGAGTAATGTAGGAAAAAATATTTAGATTTGGCTAGCAACATCTTGGTTAGGGAAGCAGTGTTAATTTTGAGGGAAAAGGTTGCTGAGTTTTTATCTCTTCTTTTGTTGTTGTTGTTGCCTGGGGTTAAGTTACAATAAGAATTATACTAAAATAGTAATAAAAATAGGTTTTTAAACATTGGATTTTATCACCCATATAAAAATCAGTAATATAACTTGATTATCTGGGGTTTGTACAATATGTACTTATGCCTTAATAACAGAAGACATCTGCTGAACTAATTTCCTCAGCAATTTAAAGAGCTGCATATATTGTGAACTGATTGATATTCTCTGTTACCTCAGAGCCTTTTGAACTTCGTTACCTTATTCGTTACAGCAAAATTACTTCTTCCTTAGTGATTTTGCTATATGGTATTTTCACAGAAAAGTAGATGTAATGAAACTTTCTAACTCTTTCTTCCCATCTCTTGTGATTTTCCTCCTAATTTCAGAATGCTACTTCCAATACAATTTTTCTAGCAATGAGAAGAAAATTTGCTGATTATGTCTCTGGTATATCCATTTACTTTTTTTTTTTTTTGGTCCCTCTGACAAATGGTCCAGCTGGCTCCCTTCCCCAAGAGACAGACAGTAATTTTCCTTGCTCCTATATTCCCTGTTTTGAGGTTCCAGCCTTCCCTCTCCCCAAACATGCTGTGAATTGCTTAGAGCATTGCTAGAAAGCTTCAGGGTAAAGCAACACTTCAAGTGTTCAGTAACTCATCAATGTACAAGGTAGGTGAGGTACAGTATTGACACTTTTCAACTTCCTCCCAACCAGTTTTTAATTTTTTTTCCCCTCCAGTGGTGTCTGCTGCACCCTTTGAGAAGTGCCCATATGTTTCTAGCTTGAACCTCTGACTGTAAGATCCCTGAGGTTTTTTGGCTGATGCTTGACTGTACCATTTTACTTGCCTAAATGCTGGCCATGCTTTAGCTGGTAGCGTGGTTTAGCAAAAAGCAGCACCAGTGCAGAGGAGTTGAGAGCTCAGTACCTGTTTTATTGCTAGTCAGCAGAGCTGGATGTGAAGTTTTGGGAACATATTTGACTATCCTGTGATTTCAGAAAGAAAAAAAAATACCAGAGAACTTTGTCTTGACACTAATCCTCAAACCTTTCAATTTTGCAATAACCTACTTTCTTGCACTGCCCCTAGTGGGTTTTCTTCAGTTTAGATGAACACAGATAAGTTATTTTCCATTCTGAAGTGCAACTTTTTTTTTTTTCCTTCTCCTTGGGGGGTTGGGGGGGGGGGAGGAATCAGCATTTCACACCTGCATCCCTGGAAGAAAACACTGAGCAAGATCTGGGGCCTCAGAGGAAGTCTTTAGAGCAACCAAGTACATGGCTGTGAGGGAATTACAAATAATAAACACCACACAAACACGGAACATCAAAATTTGCCAGGTGAAGACAACTAATGCAACTAATATGAAGGCCATGAATGGAAAGGTGGCTGAACAGGTTTTTTTATAAGGTTATGATGAGCATTAATCTGCGCACTGCATAATGGTTGATTACTGACTGCTTAAATTACCTTATACAGTGAGACTTCATCCAGTAATCCACAAACTCTGAAACAGCTGGTTTGTTTCCCCCGCATCTCAAAATTTTACTTTGCTCCCAAGAAACCAAGATTGTTTTCATATTTTGTGATCCAAATTAGTGTGTGTTGTGGACATTTGCTGTGCCAAGTTGGGTGTCCTAGCCTTCTGAGGAGGTTAAAAACAGTCTGTCATCCCCTCATTTCTGAGTCCAAGTCCACATTGCTGGTGTTAAGGAGCAATTAAGGAGGAGGTGCCATGTAGCTGTTCCAACCTCATTTCTCCTAGGCAGGTTTTATTACAATATTATATAGGTGATATTTTAAGCTGTATTTATTTTTTCCACAAGTGATGGTATGGCTGGCATATTTAGAGGTTTATTGTTAATTAACACCAGTTTATTAAAGGATTAGTTCAGGGGGCACATGCTAAACAGAACTGCATCTGTGTGAGGGTAAGTTGACCAAGGGAACCATGTTCTGCTCTCAGACTCTATCCACAGTTAATCCTGGATAAGGACTCTTTCCTGGATAAAGAGTAATTTTCTTTCCCTCTTGTGGTGGCGTGTTGTGTTTTTTGTTTGTTTTTTTTTTTAAACGAACTGTTATTACTAAATGGTATAATATCTACTCAAACCACCAATTCTGACTTTATTCATTGCCCTCCTACTTTATTCATATCTCACACAGGCAAAAGGTGATGAAATAACAATACAGAAAAAGTTGGGTTTGGCTTTAACTGTTGTGTAGCACAACAGGCTGCACAGGGACTTCTGTAGTTCCCCAAAATATTGTCTGGTTCATAGAATATGAAGAAACAAATACGTACTTTGCCAAGCAATATCAGTGGCTGTTCACAGAATTTAAATGTGTTGTGTTGAGCAGCAGTATCTTTGCATGTGACATTGCCTTTCTGTTGCTGATATGGTAAAAATATCCTGATGGGTCAGCCATTTTCTGGAAGGTGGAAAAGAAATATAAAGCTATTCCTCTAAAGTAAGAAGAAAAAAATAGGTAGTTGACAGGGACTAAGCACAGCTTTTCCTCATGTCCATTGGTCAAGAATGTGTTAGAGACCAAATACTGCCGTGAAAGTTAATCTTGCATCATGGAAAGGATGTGCACCACAGCACTGGAGAATGAATGTCACGTTTTTGTTACGTATTTGCTCAGAACAGAGCTCTCTCTCAGGAAATACATTAGGCTTATTTCTTCACTTGATGTCCTGCTAATGGAAGAGAGTGAGTGACAAGGGAAGTTCATGGGCTGATTTAGGAGGAAAGTCTTTTTAAAATTACATGGCTTTTAAAAATTATGCTCAGATGATATTAAATGCACAGTTTATTATCATGCATATAGGAAGTGATATTCAGAACCTGTTGATATAAACTGACACATTCCTCTGTTCTGTTTCCTTACAGCAGCAAAGGGTATTTTTCCCACAAAGAGCTTAAAAAACTGTGCAGACAAATATCAACATAGCATTGCAAGGCTTCATGCCGATCTGAAGTAAATACCCTAAATGAAGGCTGTGGTTTGAAAGGGAAATTAGAAGAAAAATGTTCATCCAAATACTTCTAAAAAATACTCAACAGAAATAATAGATGCCACTAGTGACTACATGGGGTCCTAGCTAAATTTCAAACCATATTGACATTGTGCATCAGTAATTCATTACTAGAATTTTTATTTTAGAATAAATTACAATAAAATCATAAACAATTTTATATAAACCACAGTGCTGAAGCATTGAGGCATATAACTTTACATCCATTACAGACACTGAATGAGAACGTAGTAAGGTGGGGGATCATTATGGAGAAAAAAGCAAAGAAAGATACAAAAGAAGTGTAGGTTACATTTCCCAGTTTCACTTGCTCTGCTGCATGCAGTATTCACTGTTCAGAGATTACAGGCAAATAGTCTTTCCTTCCTGAGACTGAAAGATCTATTGTTTGAAAAGTTAGTATCAGCCAATTCTTTGTGAAAATTCAGATTATTTTTTTTTTGAACAATGCATGCTGCCAGATGCACTTTTAATGAACTGTGCTCTGTATACGGCTTAATTATGTTTATTTTTTTGGACATTTTTTCCTTTTTCGGAAATATTTTAATGGAAAATCATATTCTTTGGTTTCTGAGTATTAGATTTTTTGTTGTAAGCTGAATTAGTTACACTTTGAAAATAGGTCAATGGCTCGTAGAGTTTGTGTAAGGGCTAAAAAGCACTTTATCAGTACTCATTAGGCATTGTGGTTATAAGGGCTCACTGTTAAAACATCTTGAGAATTTCAAGCAATAATATGCTACTCCACAGTTTTTAAATATTGCATATTCATAATAAACAAAGTTTGATTAAAACAGCAGTTACAATAGTTACTAGGGGCCACAATGTTTGGTTGTTTGGATATGTTCCAGTTTTGTTCATTATAAGGGGACAAATGCATCCAGTTTCACTTCCTTCTGTAAACTATTAATATACTGTTGTTTTTCAGCATGTTATAATAATCAATTGGCATTAGTGTGTTGTTGATGCAAGTCTTAACCTCTCATTAGGTTTGGTTATGCTTTCATTTAAATAAAGAAAACTATATAAATAGCAATCAGTTTGAATATAGTCAATGATTTAAAACAAGTTGTACCTTTTGGTGTTTTATCGTGAAAGCTCTTCAGCACTTGTATGCATTTACAGAGTGTGACCCTCCAGGTTTGCAGTGTGTAGCCAGCAGCGCCTGTTGTGGTTTTTTTTTGTTGCATTACACCAGGTAGTAACTGTGGGTTTGACTAATTAAAAAAGAAACAAAACAAAAACAAAAAACCCAAACAAACAAGGGTCAAGAATTATGTTTAGAATTAGAAGTACAGGTACACAAAATGTTCTCCTCTGTGACATGCTTAATGAGTGAAAATAAATGTATCCAGCAACTAGATGTGTATCCAATACTAAATATGTGGTTTGGCTCTGAGGGATGCATACGGGGTAGCAGGGGCGGTTGCTTGCTGGGATGACTGCCTGCCACTCTGCCCTTGCCAGGGAGCAGCACTGGGACAGGCTCCTATAACCTGACCATAAAGGTGGGGTGAGTCACTCATGAATTTTATCTGTACCAGCTGAGCCATTTGCAGTTAGTTATTCAAGATTAGCCTTTCACCGGCTGTAAAATACACACAAAATACCTGTGGTTTCTAATTAGTGTGCAGTGCAGGTTGCCTGTTAGGAAAAAAACCTTTGCCTTTATTGAAACGACAGCTTACATTTCGATAGAGAACAACGCTTGCAAACTACTTCTGTCAATAATGTTCACTTCCTTAAAAGCAACTTTTCTAATTAATAAAATCAATTGCTAATTCATGTTCCATCTGCATACTTCTAGAGCTGCGTAGGACACTCACAAAATTGTCCTTTTTTTAGAAAGACATTTCTGGAGATGGCAGTGAGACATATGTACAGCCTAAAACTGTATCTGCATTTCTGCGAAGTGAATCCAGGATAAAATTTTTACTTCATCCTCGGAGCCCATCTTGAGTCTTTTTGAATTCACCTGACCTTGGCACTTGGAGCAGGCTGCCCTTTGTGCTGGAGGTGGTTACTGGTGCCAGTCCCTGTACCTGTGCTGAGCTTCTGCCGACCTTGTCGGGGCTGGCTGCAGAGACGAGTGGTCTCTACCTAATGCTGATGCACAGGGACCCGTTTTTCATGTAGTTGTACGTGCGACTGTAATTTCAGCCAGGTGTTTTATGTCCAGCAGCGGAGTCACAAATGAACTCCTACTGTCCATCTGTGCCACTTAAGTGCTGGGAACAGGTCAAGGCTCTGGTGACAATGAGCAAATTTTTAATTGTTGGCATTTCAGGTGTTTTATAAATTCCACTAATATCTAGTAGCTTCCTTAAGAAGCCTCTACATTGAGGATACTACCTAATTTGGTTTTGTGTCTACTCCAAAAAATATAACCATGTTAATCCTTGCAAGGTTTATTTTTCTTTCATATTCTTAAAAGTATTTGAAAACATCAGTCTTTTTTTTTTTTTTTTTTTATGGCTTTTAATTTTATGGGCAGTCAAAATACCACAGGAAGGCCAAAACTTGCATTGTTTTGGCTCTGCAGATGTCTTCTTGAAGGATTAAGGCGGTCACCAGAATGTGTAAACGCTGTTTCCAGCTTTTTAAGTTGGTCACTAAAGCATCCTTAAGGGTAGCTTGGGAATCTAGTCATGCAAGACAAAGCCCTCAATCTTGCGATTGAATGCTAGTCAGGGACTTTTGTTAAAATGCTTTAGTAACTTTACACTTCAGAGCAGTTAGTCAATTCTCTTGCATTTGAGGCGCAGTGATTGATGTGTGTATGTAACTGTTCTGCTGATATATATATAGAGTGCATTTACCATAACCATAAGTTTACCTCAAGTTAGGACAGTGTAATTATTTAAACAAGGGTGTAGTTATTCAGAAATTATAATGTGACCGCAGCAGTTATCTGACCAGGCTCTGTTCATATGCACATTGGTGGCTTTCTACATTCTACAGCTTCTCACACTGCAAAGAAATAATACGAAAAGTTTATGAGAATTTTAGGGAAGATACTGCTTTGGTGGAAAGGGGAGCATGTGCCGATATAAAAAAAGACTCTTGGTGTTCTTGCATTAATTTTCTATTTTCAAAGGAAAGAACTAGGAGAATGGAAAATTCTCTCATCTCAGTTTTCTTAAACATAAAAAAACCCCCAAACCTTAAAGCTTTTTTCCTAGTTTTTGTGGTGGTGGTGTCAGGGTTTGGTTTTTGGGGTTGGTTGGGGGTTTTTTTTTGTCCTTTAATCACCTGGAAGGAAGTAGTTCAATGAAGTCTAAACCTGTTTAAGGAGCAATGTAGGGGAAAAACTAATTGTCTAATTACCCACCTCAGTGTCTTGGCAGGGCCAGGCTGATGCCCTTTCATAAGTTCAGACCTGGAAACAATGAAAAGAAAGTAATTAGAAAAAAATAACAAATAAATCACTTCATCTAAATAAGTTATGGGAAGAGCTTATCATAAGGTTACTGGTTCTTGCAGACTTCGAGGGGAAAAAAAGATAATACCCTATAAAAGACCCCAAATAACCATACCATTTCTGTTCCATATTTTTCACATTTTATTTGAATTTAATTTGGTCTTTAGAAAGCCTTAAATTTTAGAAGTTTGTACTGCATAATACGTTGACACAGCAAAGCTGTGAACTAGCAATACTGGGTTAAAATACCAATGTATTCATATAAATATTGTCTTCACAGATAAAATATTTCTCAAAACAAGGGCTCAGTTTGATGTGCGTTTCAGTAGTAGCAGTGGCAGGCTAAGCAGTTTGTCTTCTCCTCTATGTGCCTGCTGCTGCGCTACCTCATCCGTTACGCCATTGTGGTGGGGTTTGTAGGCAAGGGGGGAAGGGAGTT
>NW_009260596.1:3083243-3102896 GCF_000687185.1 Egretta garzetta | reverse complement strand
AAAAAAAAAAAAAAACATTTGGCAAGTTATTTTTGAGTTAGACCAATTCCCCACTCCTGTTCCCTTGTGCTGAAAAGATGGTGGGGATGCAAGAAGCAGCAGCAATAAGTAGCCTGGTGTAGGATCTGCTTAAAGTTGCTGATTGTCTGAACAAAGCTATTTGAAAATAGGTCATTTTGTCCTTTGAAGAGCATTAGAAAATGAGTACAGAAAAGTATTTAAAAGAACATGCACATAAAAAAAATATTGTGAGTGAAATGCTTTTTTCTAAGCATATTTGTTTTGACTTCCTTGCAGATTTTCACCATGACAAAATATTCTCATGTTTAGGACAATTAAGAATTCATTTTCTTTGTAAAACAAACGTGGATAACAGTTGGTTATAGTAGATTTGAGTGATGACGCTTTCTACCCATCCAATTTTGATAAATTGACGTATCACTTGGCTGAGCCTGTAATTCAGCATTTCTAATGTGGTGTTTTTTTTTTTTTTTTTAGAGGAGAAAGGCAGAGCAGAAAGGTTAAATGTTTGGAAGGGTCAGGTAGCTGCCCTTAAGCTATTAACAGAATTTAGATGTAGAATTTCAGCAGAAGGGGGCAAAAGTGTGATTGATGCAGACAAAAATAATCTGTGGAAAATTGTCTGAAAATTATATTCATTTTACCTAAGCTTTTCTCATTAAAGGTGAAAAGAAAATAAATTCTCAGGCTTTTAAGATTCTGCAGTTCTGTGGAAAATGTAAAACTCCACTTCAGAAAGCTTTGAAATCTCTTTCTGCATCTGATGAAAAGTGTGTTTTAGAACCCCCCGCTTTCAAAATGTTCCATGAAAGAGGAACCACCATGCTGGGGTCACACTTTCACTTTAGTCTTGACTTTCTTTTGGCCTAAGATGTGACATTAAATATAACTGAAATAAAAAGCCTCTTTTGAGAGGAAATATTTAAATCTGAAACTATTGGAATGGGGTGCTTCAAGAGTGATAGAACTCTCCCATCCCTTTTTGCTTTCAGAAAATAAACCAAACCAAACCCTAGATTTGTCAGATTTTTGGTTTGAGTTTGTCTCTCAGTTTAAGTGTCTGCACTTTCTGGGAATTTGGAGGAACCATGAAAGAAAGGTTCTGTTAAAAAAAAAAAAAAAAAAAAAAAAAAAAATTCAAGAAGCTCTACTAAGGATTTATTGGGAGAAAATGAAACAAGTTTGCTGAAAATTGCGGATATTATGTGTTATTTAGTGAAACTCCATCAGCTTTTACCTCAGCGCTTTATAGCCACTTGGCCTGGAGACCGCTTCTCTTGCCTTTCTGCTCATCATCTGTGTCTAAAAATGCAACTTTGAGGTCAGATCCTCAAACGAGGCTTGTGTCACTCTGGCCTTCATTTTTAGTGAAATGGAAACAAGAAATTAATAGGAATACATTGCTGTTGATGAAATAAACCAAACCAAACCCTAGATTTGTCAGATTAAGCAGCGTAAGTTAAGCAGCGTACCTTGTGTCAGAGGTGTTGGCATCATCAGCCGCCAGCTGATGTGTGTGCCCAGCTGCAGGCCCAGCAGGTCTACCCCCTCACACGAGGCACTTTTCCCTGTTGTGCACCTTTGTAGTTCATTTTGGCATGTGAATTTTATGCTTCAGTGGAAAGTGCACTGTGAAGTCCTGCATAAAAGAAACAAAAGGGAAATTAAATAGTGCTTGAAAAATGTTTTGAGTAAAATGGTGATGCATAAAACTATCATCATTAAACAACAATGAATAAAAGACCTAAGTCCTGAAAAGCCAGCTGAAAGCAAAAAAAAAAAACCCCAAACCAAAAAACCACCAACCCGGAAAAGCACTGCAAATGAAGTATCTGAGAAAAGTGCATTGCAGTGATTGTAAGAGAAGCTCTTGCTGGATGTTGATGGTGTGCAACAGGCTCTTTTCTAACTGTCTTTTAAAAAGTGTACTTTAAAGAGCAGTGAAATTGTCCTTTAAATAAGGAACATTCAGTTTTCACTATTTCCGTGTCTGGTTATATTTTCTGTGTTTTCTTTTTTTGTGGTGTGTGGTGGGTTTTTTTTTGGTGGGGTTTTTTTTTTTGGTTTTTTGGTTTTTGTTTTTTTTTTAAGGTCTTGATGGTTATGGCAAAATCTTTCATCAGCGTATGGTATAATGGACTACCAGTTGGGTGATTTACAGTCTTCTGAAACATGATATATGCTTATCCTCTTCCTTGTCTATGGTAAGTTTTGTTTCTGTATGTGCCTATTAAATACTTCAGAGAAGGAACTAAAAGCTTGCAGCAACTTGCATTGGGCATCCTTCCCATGGTTTTCATATGGACTAGCCTAAAGTTGTTAACTTACTGAATATGTCAAACCCCGTTCTTTTTCTTAAGCTGTTTGAGGATGTTTTAAAAACTTAACTTCAAGCAATAACCATACAAATTTTGTGTCTCTTTTGAATACTTTTAGGGCTGTGCAAAAATCCTGATACATAGCTTGAAATGTTGTCTTTCAGATTGAAAGCATCTTCACCTCTGTGTGGAATGTCTTAGTTCAAATTAGATTCCAGCCAAATGTTCTTTTAGGTATGACACATACCACAATGTATTTAAGAACAAAATAACTGTAACTGTGTTACAAATATAATTCAGAACACAGGGAAAAAAAGAAATTGGAGAAAATATTTAGAAAGAACTTTTCAGTTTTATTTTTGTACGGCTTCTGTGTTTTGTGCCTGCGATTAATCTGGTTATCATATCTGTGAGCAGTGTTAAGTACTGTATAAACAATAATATTAAAAGCAAAGCTCTTTATAGTATAACTGAACTATCACTTCTGATTTACAGTGTCCAGACATGCAATAATGAGATCCAAAGCAGTAGTTGTTCATTTGGCTAAATGCATTGAGAAACCAAATTTGGGTATCAAAATGTTCCACTGACTGCTCTTTAATGCACCAGAAATAGCAGCCCAGTCTCCTCCCGTCCAAATATCAGGTTAAGTGTTTGAGGTTAAAATCCCTGTTGTCTTGCTCTTCTCCTTTTTAAGGGTTTTGGCATGGCTCTTACACCAGAAGTTATTTGTGAATAGTACTGAATTTTCTGAAATACTTGCTTATCCATTGTTAAAATCCGTCTGCAAATGTTTTTTACCTTAAGTCTGTGTCTAGGGTTCAAGTCAGAAAAGATAGGGCTTGCCAGCATGAAAGGTATCTTTCGTTTTCTATTCTCGTTCCTGAGTCCTTAGAGGTATGCAGAAGTAGTGAGAAAAGCAGAGAGATGCAAGCATTGAGAATAGAAGAGGCAAATTAATGGCATTAGTCAAAGCTGTTCTTATGATATGCTTAAGTACTGTAATGAACTAAGACAGAGGCCATACAGTTTCCAGAGTTGTGTTTGCACTTGATAATGGAAAGATATGTTTAAACATCCCGTATAAACGGATAGAGGTATTTACCACCAAAACGGTTTACTATTATTTTTGATGGAAGTAGGTATTTACATGGTGAAATGGGCAGACACATAGCACATCTTTTTCACCCTTCTGCCTGCCTCTTGGTTACCAATTTCAGCCAGCTTTGCATTTCAAATGATACATCTCCCAGGTACTAATCATGCAACTCTGAAAACCGGGAGCCAGATAAATAGCAAAAAACCCCTCACCTCACTTGTTTCCTCTAGCAAATTATTGAGAAGAAAAAAAGATAGTTTGATGGGTTGTCTAGCACCTGTTGATGCTGCAAGGCAGTTCCCCAGGTATTCACTGAGTTCTGCATTGTTCCCTAACCAAGCGTTTTAGTTGCTGAATTAGCCAATTTGCTTTGAAGATTTGACCTTTTCTTTTCTCCTCTTCCTTATCAGCAATGTGCCTTACATTTCTGTGCCTGGTTTTGCGTCCTGAATGTGCACTGATTCATGATGAAATAAGGGCTTTGTGGCAGGTCTGGTGGAAGAACTAACTTCTCTAAACAGAGAAAAGGATGTCTATCCCATATAGGATTTTGTCTCCTTACCCAGAGGTCTACTACACCACTTTTTACTGCAATTATTCCCTGTGTCCACCAGCATGAGAATAGAATCTACTCCTCTGTGTTTCCATTGTGGCAAAATTAAAAAAAAAAAAAAAAAAAAGAAACCAGAAAAGAAACCAGAATGATGATGTCTTAAATTGTTTAAAAAATGCTGTTTTACGTTGCCCTGATAATTAAAAAGCACTGCTTGCTTTGACAGTCTTATTTGTCAGAATTGCTCCTCTCAGTAGTCAAAACTCTTCAAGCAAAGAGGATGTGTGCATGAAAGGGCATCTCCACCCCCCACCCCCCCTATTGTATCCGCTCAAGACTCACGTAGGCTCTCAAAAGCCCAGTGAGTTACCCCACTGCTTCTTTCTGACCAGATTAAAGCTAAGTTGGACATCAGGTAGTAAACTGAATGTCACCACACACGATGTGAAACCTAGAGGGTTTCTGCCCTTAGTACAGTAACTTGTGGAATTATACCTGAAGGCTAAATAAGCCTCACTTGTCCAATTCAAACCTTCCAAGAAAAGAAACAATATTCAAACCAGTAATATACATTTAGAATCTGTAAAATAATAATGACTATATAGTTCCAGCTTGTTCCCAAATCCTATACCCCATTAGCTAGACCAGGGAAACCTGCTACAGAAAGATATGTTTAGATGATGAAATCAGGCTTTTAGAGGAGATGGTGGGATATGAGAAGAACTTATGTGAAAGGGAAACGGAATCTCTTTCAGGGAAGTACTGGAAGTATTGAAGAAGAATTGTACATCAGCTTGTAGTTATTGAGTGCCTTCTGTATCTTCGTTCTGCATTGGACCGGCTGATATCAACTTTGGCAGTTTTTTGTGACTGGAAAGCAGTCAATGCCACTGAGAGGAAAAAAAAAAGAAAAAAACAAATGTAAAAAACCCCAAACAACAACAACAAAAAGTGGAAAATCTTAATTGCCTCCTATATATTGAGAAAATTCATATGGTATTTTATACTGAACAGATTCTTTTAAAGATATTTAATAAGTAAAGTTAGCACAGGATGACAAAGAAGCAATAAAGCAGAAGCCAGGTGCTGTTTAGGAGATATTTATGATAACTAAAATGAGAATATATAAAACATTAAGGGCCAGGACATCTACAAACAATAAGTGGTACAGACCTTTTGTTAAGTTATAAGAATAACAAAGAGATTTTTAGTACATAATCTCACCGATTTACTTGGAAGACACACTGAAAATAAGTCTAGGAAGCTCAATAAAAAAACTGTAGCAGGTATCCCAAAGTCCTAATACTCACCAGCTGTATTTTCTGAGTGTTATGGAGTATAGACAACAACTTGCAGGGACAACATCAGCAACTGCTAGGTAGTGTTACAGTCCAATTACTGACTTTAAAAAAAAAAAAAATAAAAAGGCAACAAGAAGAAAACATGGAGAAAGCCTAGCCCTGGATCCCAATTTCTCAACTCAAAAAAATCTGTCAAAAACCATGTACTGAAACCTCCTATACCAACACTAAGCAATGGGAAGCTTGTATTTTGGATGTTTCTGTTTCCAACTTTTGTTTCAGACTCTCTGTGCTAATGGCTTGTTGCAGTTTACTGATAGTGCTGTAACTGAAATGCTCCATATTAACTGTAAATCATCATTAGTAAGTATTAAAAACAATCAATTTTTGTTATTTCCATTACTTTCTCCTTATTGTGGAAGTTCAGGGCTCTCTAGACTGCAACTGATTTTGCTCAGTGTTGCTCTGTCGGAGTTCATGCAGATGCATCCAGTGAATCTGGGTCCATCCTGCCGTGCCACTGGCTAGCCAGGCTGTCTGGATACACTGCACCCTTCATTGGGATTCCAGAATAAATGGCATAGCAGGTACCCCAATAGAATCAAAATGAAGCATGCATTATTTATGGAAGTAATCATAATCCTACTGGGATACATCCTGAACTGAGATGCATGCAGCTAATAACAGAAACAAAATAGTAACTATTAAGTGTTTGTCTTGAAAATTTCTGGTTTAGGTGAATTTAAACTAGGTTTTTAATGTTGCCTCAATACATTCAAATAAAGGAAGAATTCCCCTTCGCCCTTTTACTTTCATTTCCACATGCTTCTGTGTACTTCATTTTCAAGCCAATACTGTGATCTGGAAGGACTGCACTATGTCAAGAGTCTTGAATAAATTATGGCACAGAAGCTTCAAAAGCTTCAGAGCAACTAGCCTCAAAGTTAGATGTTGGTTAAGGGAAGACTCAGTACTAAGAGGCATTGCTGCCGATATGCTGTCTACTAATGATTTTCTATTAGTAGGAAATCTTGACTAATGATTCTCTATCAGCATGTCCTGATTGATGCGTTAGTCAACAGATCGGTGCGTCATTTTATTTCCTCTTAAAAAACATCCCTCTAATGTAAGTGTGATAGGATTTGGCTTTAAATGAATGGAGACAGGAAAATATTTTCACTTTTTATAGGTTTGAACTTGTGCATAATTTTCTTCTGAATTCATAAATTATTTGTACCAAGTAACTACCTCTGGGCTTTTTGCGTTTAAAAAAACCCAGTAAATAAGTAAAGGTGCTTGGAATGGGAAGAGGTTCTGTGGTAACGTTACTGTTGTGTTTAAATTCTATGCCTTTTAACTACAGCAGGCTCTTAAAGAAATTGGTGGATTTAAAGCTCCAGCAAACTTGCTTGAAAATATATCCAATGAATTAATATTTAACTTTTAGCCTTTCTACTGTGCTAACGTAAAAAAGCAATGCCAGCCATTTTCTACAAAAGACTAAGGGCTTGCCAGTTTTATTATTAGGGTAAAAAAAAGCCTCATACAAATACTAGTAAAGTGATTATTTTTTTTGTTCTTAGAATGGTAATCTAGTGGGTTTTTTTCTTGTTAACAATGAGTGATGTAAGAATATACCGTGAGTGCTTCAGATCTGTGTGGGTTATTTATTCTCCTGCTATGAAGGTAAAGTTGCCAATGGAAAACCAAGCTGCAGCACAGAACTATCCAACCCATTATGAGTTTGATAGGGGAGGATGCTGGAAAGCTGGAGGGGTTTAAATGGCTTGCGATCGAGGAGAACCCTATCAATGATCAATATCCTTTTGTGCCCTAGCAGCACCAAGTCCTTCCCTCAAACTTAGACCCTGTTCAGCTGCAGGAAATTAGTGCAATTAGCTCAGTGAGAGATGGCTGTATTTTAGATAATCTGTAATTAAGTTGATTTTACCCATTTGTGTTCTCACACTGGCATACTCCTGGCACTGAAATAGAATCATAGAATGTTTTGGGTTGGAAGGGACCCCTAGAGGTCATCTAGTCCAAGCCCCCTGCAGTGAGCAGGGACACCGCTAACTAGATCAGGTTGCTCAGAGCCCCATCCAACCTGGTCTTGAATGTTTCCAGGGATGGGCCCTCCACTACCTCTCTGGGTAACCTATTCCGGTGTTTTACTACCCTCATTGTAAAGAATTTCTTCCTTATATCTAGTCTAAACCTACCCTGCTTCAGTTTAAAACCATTACCCCTTGTACTGTCACAGCTGGCCCTACTAAAAAGATTTTCCCCATCTTTCCTATAGGCCCCCTTTAAGTACTGAAAGGCCACACTCAGGTCTCCCTGCAGCCTTCTCTTCTCCAGGCTGAACAAGCCCAATTCTCTCAGCCTGTCCTCATAGGAGAAGTGCTCCAGCCCTTGGATCATTTTTGTAGCCCTCCTCTGGACCTGCTCCAACAGTTCCATGTCCTTCTTGTGCTGAGGGCTCCAGAGCTGGATGCAGTACTCTAGGTGAGGTCTCACCAGAGCTGAGTAGAGGGGCAGAATCACCTCCCTCGACTTGCTGGCCACGCTTCTCTTGATGCAGCCCAGAGTATGGTTGGCCTTCTGGGCTGCCAGCGCACATTGCCGGCTCATGTCCAGCTTTTCATCCACCAATACCCCCAAGTCCCTCTCAGCAGGGCTGCTTTCAATCCTTTCTTCCCCCAGCCTGTATTGATACCGGGGGTTACCCCGACCCAGGTGCAGGACCTTGCACTTGGCCTTGTTGAACCTCATGAGGTTCACACAGGCCCACCTCTCCAGCCTGTCCAGGTCTCTCTGGATGACATCCCATCCTTCTGGCGTATCAACTGCGCTACTCAGCTTGGTGTCATCCGCAAACTTGCTGAGGATGTACTCGATCTCCCTGTCTCTGGCCAGCATCGCTCATGTGCAAGTCTGGAGGCCAAGAGATGTCAGCAGTTGGATCCTCACCAGCTCTTTAGTGTTCCTCTTGGTTGGTGGCAACAGATGAGTTTTGGGGAAGCTCTCTTTTATTATATGGGACCCAACAATTACTATATTTTGATTGTTCACCTCAATTTTGCTTACTTCAGCCTCTGTGTCAGGCAAATCTGCTGCCCCAGTGCTTGTGTGTTCTTTCGTGTTTCTCAGGGCGGCTGGGCTGGCAGGAAGAGGCACATGGCGTTGCCACATGTGGCGTCATCTCTCCTGCCTGCTCACACTTCTGACCCACACAGCAGCCTGGTTTACAGTGTAATTAATTATGCAGTTTTAATTTGGATACCTAGCTTGAGAGAATATGCTAAATGCTTACTATGAAAATTGAGGACCTTAAAGTTACCTAGGATTAAGCACACAAAAATATGCCTAGAAATGTCCTGTTTGCTGAACATGGACTGCTGGAGGCAGATGGTGCTTCCCATATGCCTGAGAAGCCTGAATTTGGTAACTCCTAGAGTTTCTCACAGAATGGACTCGGTAGGGACTTCTGAAAAGAAAAAAAATAGTAGTAGTATGCTGCTTAGAGCAATCAGTATTTTTTTCTTTGTTCTTTTATAGTTAGCAGGCAGAGTTCCTTTCTGAACGCTTATTATTTTGGAGGTTTTGGAGATTTATGTTACATAAATATATATGTTGGAACTAGATTTTTATATGTGCATAATTCTGAAATAAACAAGATAATATTGAGATATTTAAAAGCTATGTGGCCCCAACTGTGGGAGAGGAAAGCAGGCCTTTGATAACCAGTGTAAATAACATTTAAAAAAAAAAAAAAGTTTTTAAAGGGACTGAGTTACATTTTTTTTTCCAATCATCTAAACAATTAGAATATTCATTAATATTTATAAACCCAGGGACATGTTGGCTGTAAGGCCCTTGGGAGGACTCCTCCCACTCTAGGCAGGACCATCGCCCACCTGCGTGAGGGCAGCCATGGCTGGCTGCCCATCACCTCCAGTCCTGGTCTCTATTCGCATCGGGGGTTATTCTGTGCCATGAACCCACCCTGGCACCTGGGTAATGTCATGAGGTTTCTGTTGGCCCAAACCTCAAGAGTATAAATGTCTTTCCGGCTGGAGGCTCTGCCATCAGCCATGTCAGCACTCCCCCTAATTTACTGTCAGCTGTGTATTTGCCAATGGGACCTCTTTGGCAACCAGCAGGTCACTGATGAAACTGTTGAACAACATAGGCCGCTGAAATTTACCTTTACAAAGAGGTATGGATTTGGTTTTAATTTTATTTTTAATTATGTTATCCTATAATTTACTTAATAGTAGAGAACTGTTATAAGGATATGTGCCCAAACTAAGCATAATCATTTTAAGACTCATTTGAAAAGTAGTTGTCGCAAAGCACAACGTAGGAACTAGGTAAGAATCACTGCAGTTCTCTGCCTTCCAGCTGTTCAAATGCATACGCTGTCTGTATCTCCTCTAACTTTGATTATTAGCCAGCATTAGCAATAGGAGAAATGGGGAAAAGGGAGTACTAGTAGAAAAGACATAGCTTCTGAAAAGTAACTTACGTTTTTTAGCTCAGGGAAACAAAATCTAGGCTTTGTGAACCTGCTTTAGCAGGAGGATTGGACTAGATGATCTCCCGAGGTCCCTTCCAACCCTTGCCATTCTGTGATTCTGTGAAAGGACTGATGAAGTGCTTGAGAAGAGGAGGAATGAGATTCATAAGTTTAATTCATGCTGTTACAGCAGGCTTCCACAGTTCCATTTTGCCTTCATTGCTTTTAGATGAGCTCTATAGTAATTCTGAGTAAATTTATTCAGAAATTTAGATAAGATTGGTTTTTTTTTTTTTTTTCCTCTTACTGTTGTCAATAAAAGTATCTAGATACTGGCAATTTGTTAGCTTGCAGAGAACTATCTCACTGAGATCAGAGCTGTTGCTAGAAAACAAGATCAGTGAAGGTTTTTACAAGTAGATCAGTCATACTTTCTGATAGAATACTGTGTGTAGATAACGTTTGCCTCCCTGGTTACACTGAAATGCTATCCAATGCCCTTCTTTACCAGAAAATTAACAAAGTTGGAGTAAACCAGCATAAAATTCTCAAACATCTAAGGGGCATCTTTTGTGGAGTTATTATTTGACTTAACTTTTAATATCCATCTCTGTTAAATTTAATGTCTGCTTTTCATAAAACCATGTAACACTTCCCCTTATCAGCTTTCCTTTCATTTTGTTTCCCTTTGTCTTACACTGTTTTCTACAGCTTTACAAAAACATGTCTTCTGACAGTATTTTAGTTTTAATTGAGTGCATTTTATAGTGGTTTGTAGCAACTAATTTGGGCTATAAGCTTCTGTAGGTAAGCATTTCTCTTGGAAAATTTTATTTTTTCTGCTAAATTAATTGCTTAAATGCTGCAGTGAATACAATTGTAACCAAAAGTAGTTCTTTGCCATGCTTATATTAAGGAAATAATAATTTAGATACATCAGAATACTGATTTTGAATAATTGGTATCACTGGCTTGGTGAGACATGATATTTATTATTCTAAGGATTATTATATGCTGTTATATCTCAATGTCAGTTTGCTGTATGTCATTAACTGATGTCTATTTTTGCGTGTTTTGTGTATATATATATATAGACAGGCATGCATATATAAAAAGATGAAAGAATAGTTTAAATTATACAGACACACTTTAAAAAAGTTGTTTGGGGGGAAAAAAAGAGGATCATCCTCTTGTGAGAGATGAGCAAACTGGGAACATAATTTATTTCCTTTAAAATAAATCCTATATTTTTTTAAAAAATTGCGTGCTTTATCTGTGTCCAGAATCCATTGCTGTGCATCCCTTATTACACAGATCTTTATAATAAAGTTAGGATTCATCTGGTGTCTCAGTTGTCAATGGGGAGAGGCAGGCAACTCCAGAAGGCAATTCCTTCTTATATCTATGTCTAGATACTTATCTTAGAAGGGGATATATTAACCTCTGGAGTTGGCTGTGCATGCAATATTGTTATTTCCTATTTTAAAAACAGGCCAAGATAAGTATGAAGAGCTCAGTGCTTCCTATAGTTCTTTTTATTTTGTTGGAGCTGTAGCAACTGCATCTCTGGAGTGACCGCACTTGTTCAAGTGTATTCTACATTTTAAGTACACAAAAGGCACTCTCAAAATGATAGAAACTTTCAGGCTGGAAAATATAGTACCTCGACCACTGATATTATGTAGCACAATTAAAAAAAAAAAAATCTTCAATTATACTAGTATTTAATCCAAAAGAGTGGTGGTCTTCAGATCTTTTGTTTGCTTGATGGTTTGACGTTCACTGAAATATCACACTTGCCGTTCTACCTGCTGCCTTTTTATATATAAGCAGAATGTTAAATTTATTAAAACTAGGAGTTTGATTGCAAAAAAACCAAAGCCTGGAGAAGCAAAACTTTTTGAACCATTTTGTAATTTTTCTATTTGTTCCTGAAAAAGTAATGTATATCAATAATACTCCTTTAACTAGTTTGTGTAACATAATTTCTCTTATATTGAATCCTGTGTCACCTCTTTTCTAGAAAAACTTAGTCTTTCTTATTATTTTATTGTTGGTTTTTTTACTATTTTTTCTGTTTTGGACAAGCTTGTGCTGCTCGTTGCCTTTCACGTTGCCTGTTCTAGCTGAACAAATAAAAATCTTTGCCTCTGTTAGATTCTTTTGCCTTACACAGAAACAACTATAAAAATACAGTGGTGCTTCAGTGCAGTGTTCAAACTAGAGTCTTGCCTATGTTTACTCACTACAGTAGCTTTTATCCAAATACTTTTTAATTCTAATGTCTTTGCCATGTCCTTTCTTTGGCAAGAGCTTTACCAGTTTAACATGTTTACTCATCTGTAGTTTTCCATGGATTAGGCAGTCTTCATTTCCTCTCCTAAGTGAAAGTGGTGTGGTGCCCTGTTAAATAGTCCGTGTTTCACCACAGCAATGTGGGCTTTTTAGTGGTGTGGAAATTATTTCCCATTGGACAATATATAGCTTTATTCAGGACTTAATACTTACAGTCCAAGTTTAATTTTCAGGCAAGTGAAGTTAATGGTTTGACTCTGTTATACAAGACCTTGTGTAGTGCTAATTAATCAATGCTATGCATTAAAGCTGAAATCTTTTGGATAAGAAATAATGACAAGGTTTCAACCACTTGTACTAATAAAAGAAAATGTGCCATTTGGGGTTATCCTGACCAGATTTCAGCTTGTATTACAACCTGTGTAATAACCTTCTTACTGCATTTCAATTGCATAGTCTGCTGTTCTTTAATACTTCCTCTAAGCTGTTTTGTTGCTTGGCACAGTTGAGCAGCTGCTGTGTTTCCTCCTCCAGGTGGCTTTGCTTCAAATGCCTGGGAAAAAATAATTCCACTTAAAAATAGGTAACATTACAGTAACATATAGGAGGTACTTCAAATATCTCATGATCCACTTTTTCCTGACTGAAAGATTGTTGATATTTTGCCTTTATCACATTAGAAGAAGGAGAGAGCATTTTTCTTGTGAGGAAAATAATTTAATTGTTTTATGGGCTGCCCAGCTAGGTAGATATCAAAGAGCGGATGGAGGCTTTTGAGAGATGGTTTGTGGGTGTGATTATGCTCAGGGGAGAGGATGGGAGTGAAAGATCTGCCTCAAAGTGGTGAATCCTGTGAGAACTGAGGCATCAAACAACCTTTCCAAGAAGAGCCTGAAGCGATGCATTAGCATCTACAGCAGGTGATGCCAACAAGTCTGAAAAAGCTCAGATTAAATGAATGCAGGTGTTGATGTTAGAAAATCAGATCTCTGAAGTTTAGCTCTAGTTACCATCAAGTTATTGTTCTTGCCAAGGGAAGTTTGGAGGTAATTTAAATTGCAGTGCAACTCAACTTTATGTTGAATCCAAGCAAGGTCATAAAATAATCATGCATTGGATTTAGTTTGGAATGTGAGTCAGCTATGGAGCAGGACTTAGATTTCTTTTTTTGGGGAAATTTACATACCTGAGCTGATTCAAGCACAAGCTCACCGTATTTGTTAAAGATCTATTCCAATGTTTTAAAACCAGAACAAGAGTCTAACTAAGGAGAAGTGGTTCAAAATAGATTTCTTTTTTAATAAGAAGTTTGCCAGTTTTCTGTCCTGTGCACAATAAGGAAGAACAGCTCTTTCAAATAAATCGATAAATAGAAACCTTGGTGTGCATGTAAAGGGCACTATTTAAATCCTATTAAAGTATATTAACATTGTGAATAAGCAAGATGGGTTATTCTTACAAAAAGGAAAAACAGTGTTCTTGCAAGATGTAGGAACTTGTCATCCATGGTGTTTGGGTGTAATTTAGTTGGATAAGAGAGACAGAACCTTTGGCCATTTTTAAAAGGATGTGGTTTTGGGAAGAGGTGGCTTCATTTCTGTGTTTCAAGTAGACATGATGTCTCCATGTGGGGCAATGTTGTCCAGTGCTCCCAGCTTTTTGAGGGTGATACAGATAAGAGAAAGGAGGAGCTTGTAACCCTGATGCTATCCATGGGAGGGCTGCATGCGTCCTCTGCCATTACGTATGTCTATAATCTTGAGCCATTTATAAGATAAGGGCTAATTCAGCCATTCCTGAAGAGTCATTGTTATTTCAGAGGATAAATAATGCTGTCGTATTATCATCACTTCACTGAGTATTATGAGACTGCTAACACTGATGTCCCCTCTATTTGGTTAGTTTAAAGAAAGCTATAAACCTTGCTTGTAAACTGTGTTCTGTGCAGCTGCTTTTATACCGCGTTGAGCCATATCATTGTTGACAGAGTTTTTGATTATGTTTGATTTTTATTTTTGCTCCCAGTGTTCTATGAACTTTCAATCAAATTAATGATTATAAGGTGCCTGATTACTGATAAGCTCCTAACTATTTGAAGGACTGAGATAAAACTTTTCTTCTGCCTCTCCTCTCCCTTTCCTTAAATTAGTCATACAGGAGAAGAAAGCCAAAGCAAGACACCAATATTCATGTGCAAAGAAATTTGTCATGATCTGGTTATGCTGTTGCTAAGAATGCTTTAACTTGTCAAAGGCATGTGATACAATGCACTTAAAAAGCTTCCTGCGCTCAGTCTGAACTGAATTATTGGGATAATTGGACACTTCTCAAATTTAATGGGCAATATCATAGAATACCAGGTTGGAAGGGACCTCAAGGATCATCTGGTCCAACCTTTCTAGGCAAGAGCACAGTCTAAACAAAATGGCCCAGCACCCTGTCCAGCTGCATCTTGAAAGTGTTCAGTGTAGCGGAGTCAACTAAAATAAAGCTATATTATTTTTTCAAATACTTTCATTAATCCTTAAGGTTTCAGTTTCCTGATGTGATAGGTGAAAAATCAACTAAGTGGAGAAATGTTTTTGTGATGGTGTGATTGGCTATCCCAGCCAGGAACAGCACTGAAACACCAGACTTGAGGAGGGTTTGTTCTGCACTGAAGCTGAACATGCTCCCCCTTTCTCTCCTCCCCCATGTCTGATCCCTGGGTAGCATAGATGTCACTGACTTCCAGCAATATTTTGCCTGTCTCCACCAGTTCTTAGGAACTGGGAGATTCCAGGAAGTTTTTGAAAACTGAGTTTTTTGTAAGTTTCCCAAACTCAATGTTTTTGCAGTCTTAAAGTTCTGCAGGTCTCTGAGATCTGGGGAAAACGCATGTCTCGTGGCCTACTGTGATGAGTGATAAACTAGCGTTATGTCTATGTTTTCACTGCAGTTGTGGGGCTTGTCCTCTACTTATGGAGCATATGGATAAACTAAAATTGATAATTCAAGAAAAGAATAGGTGAGGTTCATTTAAGACATCTGTGACACAGTGGGAAAAGACCCGCAAGTCAGTTTAGCAGTTAGTGTGTGTGCTCTTAAACATATTGGAGGTACAAAGAAAATAGAGCAGAAATCGGGAATAATGGGGCAGGTGGTGGGGCGGAGAAGCGTTGCAAAGAGAGAAAGAAGTGTATATGTAGCTTGGAAAAAAAAAAAAATCTGTTGTTTGGAAGTCAAAGTTTCTGCTGTTCAAGGCTTTCTGCTACTTGCCTCTCAGGGTGGGAGTGCTTCTTTGGAATTCTCTTCCTTAGAAAGTATGTCAAGAAGCTTCTGTCACGGAGGTGTTTTGCTTATGAGGGAAAGGGCAAATTGAAAATAATTTGTTAGCAGTGCTTGAGAACTGTGGCCATCTACTCCTTGACAGAGTGCAGATGACAGTAAGTGGCGTGTTAGGGTACAAGTTAAATTAGCAGTATTAATTAGCTGTCTGAGCTCTCTGCTTATTGTTTTTCCTGCTGTGAGTCTTTTCTAGACCCATCTTGTGGGTCCTACAAAATATAATCAGAGCAGTTGACTCTACTGTATGTATATTACTTATCTCTGTTTTATAATCTACTTGTTCAGATGTGCAAATTGCTCTGATTAACTCTGCTTGGTTAATCTGGCCCAGAGTGGTGACATTTGTGTCAACTTTTTTGTGCTTCAACATAGAGATTTTATCATTCAATTGAATTTGAAAAGTCAAAAGTATGTGAGCTAATATTGGCTGGTACAGGAGTGATTTCAAGGACTTTAAACGGAGGAGAAACTGGCGATGTATCAAATTTACAATCTGTAAATTCATCAAATTTAGATTGAATGAAATGCAGGGACATTTTTGAATTATGCAGCTATTCAGCTTTTTTTTAGTAAAAGTGTCTCAATATGTTCCTTATAATTTGGTCTTTGAACCATGCGTAGTTTGATCTAGGATAAATTTAGTAGTGTCAGGAGAGCAGTAATTAACCTTAGCAAGGTGTTTTGGACTGTCTTGGTCAGTTGACAAACAGTTTGGATGTAACCTGTATTTCTGGAAATAAACTCTTCTCATATAGCTTGCAGAAAGAGTTACAGCAATGCGTAGTGGAAGGTACAATACGATACATTGAGCGCTTGCTTGCGTCCACATGCGCTGAAATCTCTACCTGTCCTGGCGCTAGCACCATGAAAGCTGTTGGTTTCACCATACGTCAGCTATGATGCTGACATGGTTGGTTGTCTTTCCGCAGCCCAACATCTCCTTGCTTTTCTTCAGAGGTCAGGATCAGCTGTCTGCTGGCGTGCCTTCCCAAAAACAAGAAGCTGGTCCTGAGCTGTGCAGTGCCAGTGTAGCTTAACACAGTGCTCCATCAAAACAGGTTAAACGGTGCCTCAAAGGTAGGATTTATAACCTGGCTTTCTGCATGGGGGGTGCTTGGGCTGCATCTCCCCGGCGCTGGGAGGTGTAATGCAGAGGGTACCTTGTTCCCACCCCCCTGTTTGCCAACAGCCCCTGATTGCTTGTGTCCCTTGCTCCTCAGTTCATTCACAGCCCTCCCTTGTTGGTGGGAAAGGGGCAAAATTTTCAGTGGTACCAGCGGAGTAATTACTTCAAGTATTCTTTGTAAGTCCCATTCGGGCTTGGGTTTGTTTCCTACTTGTACTTAGTGATTTGGCAAAATAATTGACGTCCAAATGAGGTTTATAGTGGGCTCCAATATGGATAGAAGGGTACCCTTTTTTTTTTTTTTTAAAAATTTTGTTTTAAATGGACCTCTTCAATATTTACTTAGTCCTGTAGGAGGGCATGTATAAGCTCTAATGACTTAGCCAAGTCTCTGCTTTGTCTGTGTCTCTGCTTTTATACAGGCTTTTTCAGTCACTGCAGTGCTTGCTGCTTCTTGCTTGTGAAAGAGATTGCAGGTTGTGTTTTCCCCCTATTTACCAATGGATTTATTTATATATTCAGAACCGATTTTTGCTATGTTTGCTGCCACCAGTGTCTTTTCAAACAGCTTTGGCTTTTATTGAGGTGCTGGTGTTTTTGGGAGGTTTTATTGCTTTGGTTTTTTTCTCTTGCTGTCATTATCCTTGAAAGAGAATAATGAAGACCAACCCTCACTAAATGGAAGAGTAATTTTAACACAAGACCAAATGGTATAAACTATGTATGTTAGGAGTTAGAAGGGAAGTTGGACTCTGCAGCAGCTCTGAAATATAAATAATGAATTTAAAAAATATATTAAATGGATCATATGACCCCTTGATATCGAGCATCTCTGTATCTGAAGCTCACCTTGCTAGTTCCATACATGTACAATCCACTGATTCACGGAAATGGGGTGGCTTTTAGAAGCATAACTGCTTCAGTGATTTTTCAGAGACCAGCAAGACATTGGGGGCTTAGCAAACATAACAGGACTGATTCATTGTCAGCTAAATCTAATCAGGTCTGAAGAATGGCATTGTTTATCCCTATGGGATCCACCTTAAAACAAACAAATACAGAACTTTCTAGCTGCCGCTCTTTTACAGAGCAGCTTCTGGCTGCTACCCTTACCCGGGTGGGTGGGGGAAATGCTGCATCCCAAGGACCAGTGTGAATGGCCACTCGGAGCCGGCTTCTCAGGATCCCGTCCTAACCCCTCCTCTCAGCTGGAAGACTTTGGGCCCTTCTGTGCAAATCGGATGCCTGTTCTTTGATCCTTTCATCAAGGAGCCCAAAGCTTTGAACTAAGTGTCTCAATCACTGTTTCCCACCAAACATGGTAAAACAATTGAGGATTTTGGTGGGGGAAAAGGTGGGGGTCTTGTGTGCACTAGCAGTGACTGAAACCAGCAAAAGCTTGTCTAATTAGACTTTTCCTTTTTTTTTTTTTAAAAAAAAAAACAAAACACCTTTTATTTTTTAATACAGTGCTGTTGAAGAAGCTGAGGTGCTCTCAGCTGCAGTGGTAGAAACATTACCATTTCATGCCCTGCAAAATCAAGAACAGTATGTTGTTGATCTGTTAGCTTAAAGTTCCTATTCTCTAAAGTTTTAAAATGTCACTGATACAAAACTTTGCTAAGATATCCTGGCTCTGCTTTACAGAGCTTTGACATTTTGCATTATAAAATACTTCTTGAAGCAAGGGGGTTATTTATTATCTCATCCCTCTAGGCTGATAACCAGTGCAGAAGTTGTCACTCAAGATACAGATTACAGTATGTAACAAAAATTATTTAAATTTTTGCAGGTGTTTTTGAGCAAGAGATATAAAATATGGTAACATTAATTTGTGATTTTGAAATTAGAGAGATTTGTTTTCAAATAAAAATGATGCATTATGGAAGATTCACATTTTAGAATATCTGATCATAATAATAGGATACAATAATAGTTTCATTTTTCTCATCTGAAAGGTAAATTAATATTTAGGCATACAAGTAAAAGTGGTCTTTATTTTTTTTTAGTCCTATCCTCGAAGCACTGAGTCTACAGAAATTTTCTGTACTCTGCAAATGCAACTTTTTTTTTGTCTGCAGCTTGACACAGTGTAATTTTAACACTGAAATGTTAATAGCATTTTCAGGGGGATAATTCATACAGTTCTATTGCTTATGTCACTGTCAAAAAGGAAGGAAATTTGCCAGACCTGGGTAGCTGTTAAAAGGCAGCGTAAGCTTGAACAACTTTGTGAAGGGCGCGTATGTCCTTCACGGCACAGAACCCTGCCCACCGGATGAGAATTGAGGACATCCTTCAGATTTCAGTTTCTGCCTTCCTTTTTAGTTTTGTTGGCAATGGATGATACTGCTGAACTTTCCTTTGAATGCTCACAGTACTTCCTGCAAAATCATTTTCTCATGCTGGGCCCATTTAGGAGCATACCTGAGCCATGGGTGGGCTGGGGAACCTCTCTGACCCTATTAATGTGCTGTAGAGCAACTTGTCTACCAGGATAGATTTACCTGACCTGGTGAAATGATTGTGTTAGTTTTAAATTGTGCTTTGCTCTTGTTTTTAATATAGCTTCACGTTTTTGGGGCATAATCTGGCTCTTTCCATACTGTGACTTTCTCTCTGAATTTCAGCAGAACTGCTTGCTTGTTTAAAATAAAACATGTGCCTAAGTGCTCTGGTGGCTGGGGGCCAGAGCACTCAACACGTTGCAGGGCTGAGCCCTAAGTGCATGCTGCTTTAATGTATAGTCTTCTCTAGCCCAGGGTAAATTGGGATTAACTCTATAGGAAGTGTCACAGTACTGTGAGGATTGGGAAAATACCTCGCTACGCGGAGAGGGTAGCTCGGGCTCCTGGCAAATGCAGGTGCAAAGGAAGCAATGCCTGTGGTGTAATGCTTTTTTAAGTCTGTCATCAAACGAGGTGCTTTTTGTGGCTAATGAATCGGTCAGTTAATTTTCTCATCACCGTGCTCGAACTTGTACCTGCTGTTGAACACTGCTCTCGTCTTTTCACACATTGTTGAAGATGGCATTAACATAACCTTCTTTCCTGTTATAAGGGCTTTAAATGCCTTCACACTAATATTGAAT
>NW_009260596.1:3059941-3083224 GCF_000687185.1 Egretta garzetta | reverse complement strand
GAGGAAGAAGATGGGGGAGGCAGGCAGGAGCTCTCCATTCTGTCTTTTATTCCCATCAGATCACAGAGACATTCCAGGGTCCCTATCAGCAAAGCAGTTTATGTGGTTTTTTCCATAGTAATAGTGACATAAAGTGTGATATAATTCAAACATGCATTTTGGCAAGTATTATTTGATAACTAAGTCTTCAACAACTAATTATATGCATATTCTATTTTTCTGTCCATATCTGTGAAAGAACTTTTTGGGCGATAATTGAAAGACATCCTTTTTATTTATTTTTTAATGACTTTCATTTGAATAAAAATCTGGGTTATTTTGCTTTGCATAAGATACCTAGAGGCAGAAGATAAGAAAGGTAAAGATTCATGCTAACTAGTATATGGTTAAATTTTGTTTCTTGATCACCGAACTCTGAGTGGCTGGTTCTGTTGCTTAGATGTCTGGTTTACTCTTGTTCTGTTTCTATTTTTCTTATTTTTTTTTTTTCATTCAGCTAGTTTTACACAAATTGTTGCACAGCGTACTGAAGAGGCTTTTTTGAGCCGTTGGTTTCCAGAGGATCTTTCTTCCCTTATGCTTGCCAGAGCTGTCCTGTTTCAAATCCGACTGGGCTGAACAGCTTAGCTCCAATCCTCGGGAATCTTGGGGGAAACATTTAAAATGCTACAGAAGCAAAATTTAGGAATTGTGTTTACTGAGTCAGTAAAGTATGGAAAGGGGCAAGTTGCTTTCCAGTGTCCTGAGGGGAATCTTTTGACTTGGTGACAGAAGATGAAATTACGGGTGTAGGACAAAAATAAAGTAACGTGTATGGAGCTAGGAAAGCTTCAAAATATGAAAACCAAATATATAAATAAAGGGCTGGAAGTGAGGCAGGCCTAGGACTGGGAGTTGCAGAATGTGACATGGGAGAGGGCCACAGCTGAACATCTGGATGTTTTGGGGGATTTTCTCAAAAAAAACCTCAACGAAAAAACCAACCAACTAAATCCTGCAGTCTCAACTGTGGTGATGGAGAGATATAAATAATACTGAGAATACACTCACAATTCAGAGTGGTTGCAGTGGGTTCTCTATATAAGAGTCACAGCTGGGTTTTGTTCTGTGATGGGGCCTGTTTTCCCCCCCCCTCTGTAATTACTGTTTAGTCCTCAAATTAACTTCCATACCATCAAATATTTTGGTTCCCTAAACTTGCCTCGGCTACCGTAGCTGATGGATTGTCCTGCTGGGTGGTACTGATGCCTGCGAGCTGGTATGAAGGGGTTCAGCACTGTTTATTCCCCTACCCATTGCAGTTGGTTATTTCCAAGCAAGTTTAATTTTGTGTTTCTAGACAAAACATATGCTGGCATCTGCTAAGCACAAAGTGCTTACTGTGAATGAAAATAAACGGAGCATACAGTTTGCCTCTTCTTCAGATGTTTTAGGTAGTGATATAACAACTAAGGTTAAGCCAGGTTTTGTACTTTTTTGTACCCTCTGCAACATTTTGTACTTGCCAATCATATCTATTTCTCCACGGTAATCCTGAAGCCTTGCTTTTTTCTCTCCCTCCGTTTCTTTTTTCAGCAGAGATCAAATCACTTCTCTCTACAATTTTTTTTTATTATTAATGAAAAAAAAAGTCACATACATGAAGTCCAGTGATCTTGTGAGAAAACTTTTATTGTAGAGTGCAAATAAAAATAGAGTATGAAGAAAAATGGTCCAAAATATAAAATAGAAGGTCTAAAAAGGTATTTGTTGGACGTTATGCTACTTGATGGTTATGTGTGACTTTTGGGCTTGCCAAAATCTACAGGTTAGGAGGTAAGAGAAACATATTCCTGTGTCTAGGGAGATCCTCCTGTATGCTGTTCAGACAATATTTAAATAGTCCTTAAAAGATGCTATACCTAGCATGAAAAGAAGCTGGCATAGAAGTATGCTGAAAACAAAAGGAACTAATATTGTTATGCTCAGACCTTTGAAATTTTTTTGGGGGGAGGGAAAGAAGCAGCAAAGGCTACTTTGCGGTGGAAAGGACCTCTGGAGGTACCTTGTTCAGTCCACTTCTAGCATCGGAGCTAATTTCATAGTTCGATGGGGCTGTGCCCTGATTCTTTGTACTTGGTTTTGAAAATATCCAAGGGTGGGGCTTCCCACCCTGCCTGGATTCTGGCATTCCTCCACTCGGCCTCCTGGTCCCAGCATGGTGTTGCCGGATGACTCTGGCTGCCAGCACCTCCAGGAGGCGGGCAGATGAGTCAGCTTCTGCCTGTGGAGGACCATGTGAAACCTGAGAGATGGAGAGTGCAGAGCTTTTTAGCAGAAATACAGATAACTCAGAGATGAGGGAACAAAAATGCTCCTTTAAGATTTGAAAAGCAAAATAGTAGATGAAATAAGCAGGTTTCTTCCACTTCTGGTAGGAAGTGCTGTTGCTTTGATTAAAATCTGGAAGGAGTACACTGCTACCTTGCTAGAAAGCAATGCTTGCATTTTTCAAAGAGGAAATAAAGTTTCATCTTCTTTAATTGTGATAGAGATGAAGAACTTTCTAAACAGCAAAATCTTTGCAGAATACCTTAAACTGTGCTAAGTAATGTCTTTCAACATTGCAATAAAACATGACTACATAGAGCATAGTTGTACCTTCACTAGTAACATGTCTTTCTGAAGTGGGTTATCATTGCCAATAGTCAAAAATTGCTCTGTGTCATAAGCCATTGTAACTCACTGTAGCACTGTGGTACTAAAATATATTTATTTCTTATGGAACTATCCTCAAACAACCTGCAAGATATTTCAGGATACATGGTACTGCAGTAGTGGCTTTACATAATATAAGGAAATAAGCTTTTTCACATTGTATTGATGTTTATGATTTGAAAGGTCAATATTTATTGTCATTAAAGGATATGTTGTTGAGAAAGTAAGCTGATGTTTGTGGATATAAGTAATCCTACAAAAGACTGATTAGGAGGATTGCCAATTGCCTTCTTTTTATGGAGCATAATGACAGGCTTCGGATGTGTTTTCCACTGAGCTCCCTCTGAAGGAGCTCAGCAACCACACGATAATAATGTCAGAAAGCAGTTTGTGTTTCTGCTCAATTAGCTCATGTTACTTTTGTTGCTTTTCTGAATTTGCTTTAAAATCCTGCTAAATCCTTCTATTGCTCTGTACATGCCTCAACCCCTTCTGTCAAATTGTAGGGGATGATGCTTGCGAAAGGATCTTGCTGAATCATCTGGAGCATCTCTGGGGTTTCTCTGGCTATAGCACAGCAGAGCGCTGAGCCTGGGGAGGACGGGGCTGATGGCAGGGAAAGGGCCACCCTCCGAGGGAAGAGGGCTGCCCCCAGGGGACATCCCTCCTTGGTGGCCACTGGGCAAAGCCTCTAGTCATGTTGGAGCAAGTTATTATACTGTGTGGCCACCTAAATGCACAGTCATAGCCAGGGTCCCCTTTTGCCTGTGCTGGAAAGATAGCTCAGAGGCTACCCATGCCTTTGAGTGCTTTGGGAAGGATATTTGTTTTACTCCTCCCAGCAAATTACATCATGAACTGTTTCCTGCACTTAGGAACGATTTAGATGCCTGTTCTGAAATGGTACGAGCAAACATTCCTTTGATAGCCACCCACCCAGGAGCGTTAGCAGAAAGCAGCCATAGTAGCTTGACTTTGTAGAAGTTACAGAAATTTGTAAGGGGGCTCACTGTTTTTGCTCTGCAATGGAGTACTTGAGCACATTACAGTCCTTGTATCTCCAGCGATGGCTATAAGCTTGCTGCTTTTACCTTATGGTGATTCTGTGTGATGTGCTCACCTTCAGAGTGAGAAGAGGTATGGGTATGTGACAGATGAGAGACGAAAGAAATCTTGTTTAGGATTTGGAGTGATACTAGAGATGCGATTGTGAGAAGTTTGAGAGTCTGACTAAATGCAAACCTTTGATGAAGTGACTCTGTATTTGGTCATGTCCTTGTGTTGCAGTTATTCTAGAGCTCTTAAGTTTTTCCTTTTGTTCAATAAACTAGCACTAAAATCTAAAGCAAAAGTAAACTCAACAAAAAAAAAAATCCTTTATAAAACTGTTCCAGGCAGCACGAAACGGACAGATAACACCAAGTAGCGGCATTCAAAGTTTCCTTTGTTTTCCACAGGCTTCTGTGTTTTTCTGCCTTTCATTGCTGTTTCTCTATGAGAATAACAGGCATAAATGTCTCCTAACAACACATCAGCAGCTTGTTCTGATTTCTGTATACTAAGGATGTGTCCTCTGTCAGGTGTTTGGGAGGGAAAGAAGTAATTTCACTAATCTGTAATATTTCTAATAATAAATCACTTTGAAGAGAGGCAAAAATCTCTAATACAGAGATATCTCTAATACCCATTAGTGTCTAACAACATGTAGAATTAAACTATTTTATCCTTTGATAAGTTTCCTGAAATCGTTCACGAAGTGCTGCATCCTATTTTGTCATTTTCTGCTGCAAAACAGTAAGTATTGATGAAGTGGTGAATGCTTATAAAGCCTTTTCATGGCATGCTATCTTCAACAAGAAGCTTGTAGTCTGCAGCAAGGATCAGGATAACATATTGCTTGTGACTAAGCATTGTGGAAACTTTCAGACCTGCTTAAGATCAAAGAATTC
This sequence comes from Egretta garzetta, assembly GCF_000687185.1. Lineage (NCBI taxonomy): Eukaryota > Metazoa > Chordata > Aves > Pelecaniformes > Ardeidae > Egretta > Egretta garzetta. Next base: position 3,078,578 of record NW_009260596.1, on the reverse strand, counting down.
AAAGCTTTTAAATCTGTGCATGATTGCTACCTTAGTTGGTTGTAGACATCTGCACACATCCGCATTACATAGAGCTGAGTTCATGTATCACACTTAAATGAGGAACTGAGCAGGAGCTTGGGCACCCAGCACAAAAATGTCAGAATTCCTTGGTGAATGATAGCTCAGAACATGACAGCTGGTTCAGCTATTGTCTGGAAGGAGGCATGGCAGGACTCCAGCCTCCCGCCTGAACTTTCCACTCGTGTCAAGCAATGCAGAAAATGGCTCAGGTCTCTTAGAACTCGGCGCGTTACAGCAGAAAGGCTGTATAAGAAGCACTTGAGACCTGGGAACTAATTACAGGCGCACTTCTGCAGTCTGTTCTGGAAAAAGTAGAGGAGGATAAGTGCCTCCTGTTTAGGCACAAGTTGAAAAGGAATAAGGAGGAAGAAATACTCAGCTCAGTGAAATTCCTACAGATAAAAAGTTCCTGTCCTTGCATACAGATTTGGATATATAACAACACTCCGTAACAGTAATTCTCAAAGGAAAAGTTGGAAGAACGTAATAGTTCTGTTCTCTTAATTTCTGCTATAGACCAAGGGGAAAACCAGGGAGATGCGAAATTGCTGTCCCAGGACAGAGAGGAAGTCTGGCTACAAACCCTGGCTTAAAATTCATCCTTTGCCCCTGAGATGCATGGGCCAGCCACCATTTGCAGCCCAGACACAAGCACTTCACCCCCTGAGGCCCTGTAGCTGCCTGCCCCAGGGCAGCCATTGCCCCTCACCTCCAAAGCCCCTGGGGACACCTTTGCTGGGGAGCAGTGTTGTCCTGAAGGTATCCAGGAGAGGGCAAGGGAGCTACAACATATAAGGGTAGGCTCAGAGGGAAGCCTGGAGCGTGCTCTTCACATTCTCGTAGTGGAATACAGTAGCTCCTTGGCACTCTGAAGAGTTGGGTTGACGGGTACAAATGATGCTCTCTCCTGGCGTTTTCTTGTCCCACAATTCTGCTGCAGTCCTCTTCATCAGTCAAAGGTAACCTTGCAACCATGCACTTAAAAGACAAATTTTGCTTTTGATTTTTAACTCCTCTTCCGTCTCCCTGCTCCATCTTTCTTACATTATATTAGAAACTAAAGAGTCTTTTCCATGCTAGTATTTCCTTTCTTTTTTGTGTTTTTGTGTGTGTGTGTAACTTCATGCCAAGCCTAGTGCTGATCTTCAGCAGGCTCTCTCTGGAATCCCAGAGATGAAAAGCATATGCCAGGCAGCCAAACACCATCTCTCTCTTTCCGAAATAACTTCCTTTGAAAAGGGGCAGTGGCTTTTTCCCTGTAGCCTGTGCATCAACTCTAACACCCCTTCCTCCTTGAGGCCTTTGCCTTTCCTGTCATTGAGGCCATTAATCAATTTCTGGTGTCTATTCTATTAATCTAGGCACCTCGTCAGTGTTGCAGTGGTGACCAGGCACTTCTCTACAGGCGGTGACATCCAAGCTGACTTTCAGCTGGCTGCCATCCCTGACTTTCATTTTCCTCTCTGGATACTTGCAGAGCTGTGCCAGACAGCACAGAAATTTTTATGGTAACATAAATATAGAAGGGAATATCCTGGTAGGATAGATCTAGGACAATCTTTGTGCCCATTTATTCAGATATCCAGACATGTTGGTCTTGGATATTTCTTGAAATAATTTTTCTGAGCTAGTTTTTAAAATAAAAATTTAATTTGTTTTCACTCTAAAGCATTGCGTATTGTAATATTGTGGATATTTTTTTTTTAATTAGTTTTTAGGCAGCTAAGCACTAGACTTTGAGTTGACTTTGTCTTCCACCATATCAGTATTTTACTGGGCTTTATTTGTTTCATACTAATTACATATGCAGTTTGGTTTGCTAGCGTAGCAAGCTTTGAAAGTAGTATTCAAAAGATAATTAGTAAGATTTACCCTTACAATTACTTATCTTGATCACATTTATAAATGTTGTGTAATACAGTGTCTGCAGTAACAGGAAACCCCAGTCAGCACCTCACGAGGTACTTTTTGATCCTACAAAGTTAATGACTGAAACTCAATAATATTTTCTGCGTTGCACTGATAATATGCACCAAGATTCTTTGTAGGAAAAGAAAAGTATGTTGACTCATTATGTGGCAAAGCTAATCTCAGAAGTACCTAGGCATTCTTGTCTCTTCTCTTTGAGCTTACTCCCTGCCCTCCTAGGATGTTGTGAGGAATAGTTCACCAAAATTTTCTCTTTAGGCAATGGCAATGAATTACAGCGTTGGACTGTTCAAAGCATTACATCTCCAATCCTGAAATGAGTGCACAGATGAGTCAATAAAATGCTGCATCATATTAATAATTTATTATAGGGATAATTATATAGGAAATAAAAGGGACAGAGGCGGCCTTTGTCTACTTGCATAGTTTCTGAACATTGAGAGATATATTGTATGCCTGATGGAGGTGCTTAATGCTGCTTAAGAAACATTAGCCTGTAACTATGCAGAACACCTTAGAGAACTATTAACGTAGCCCATAAAATACTGAAAGACTAGTTACTTATTAAAGGTCTGAACACCAGGGGGAAATAGTGCAGCTTTAAAAGTTTTAGTTGAGCTGAACAATGAAGTTTTCACTAAAAAAAAAAATAAATAGTTAAGTCATTTAAAGTTAACAAACAGCCTTGTCGATATCTTGCATACTTTTTCACCAGTACATTTCTCATGCCCAAATACGACTTTTGGAGGATCAGAATAATGAGCACAGAACAAGATCCTCTCTTCTAGAAAGGTGGGACAGACTTTTTGTTAGCTTCCACAGATCCAGGTTTCATGCTGGCATCTTCCTGCAGATTGATGAATAATGCATTAATCAATACAAAGTCCTGTTGTACTTATAAAACATCCCTTTTTGCGTTCAAAGTGAACCTGAGTATCATTCATAGATTGAAGCCAGGAGGAAGTGTTGAAATCGTAAATTCTCAGGCTGCAGCAATATCCTCAGTAGATTTCAGCTGAACCAAAGATACTTTCCCCACCCCCATTGGAAAACATTTTAGATGCCCTCCCTTCCCTGTCCTAGCCAATTTTGATTTTTAAACTTGGTGGTGGTGAATCTAGATGAATTTGAGAGAAACATATTGCCCAACTTGTTTGAAGACAAACCACCTTGCACATCATGTCTACGCTAAATGCTGTCACTGAGACAAGACGACTGGTTTGTTTTTTTTTTTTTTTTTTTTTAAAACAAGAAACCTTACAAGCCTATCACTTTGCCCCTTAATCTTATTTTTTATTGAACTTAGAAGGTTGGGCTGACCAAGGCGGGTAAGGATGGTTGAGGTAACTATATAATTTTAGATGCTTGTTCTCTTTTGATTGCCCATATAGTGAGAAAAATTTCTCTAGATAAATTGCCCACATTAGCAAAATTAAGCTTATGTGGCAAGTCCCGGTCACTGAATCTGATCTCTCTCAGGCCAAAAAAGCAGGTGGGTTAGTATCATTTTTCATTTCCATTATAGCTCGTGTTTCCCAGTGCTCTGTGTCATGTTTTAAAACCAGTCACTGGAAGCAATGTGCCCTCATTTCTTCAAACCTTGCTGAAGCCCTGAGACCAAACTTATGTTTTTGTTGTGTGGCACCAAACTTGTTACAACAACAGGAGACATGACAGCCTCTCTAGGCACATTTTTCTTACAAGATCTCAACAGAGACCTGGTAACGAATTACTGGGGCAACTCTCCATCCTGCAGGCAAAAGAGAACAAGGATGCTGTTGTCTGCCCCCCCCCCCCCCCCCCCCCCCCCCTTTTCTTTAGGCTCCCTTACCCTCTTCTGGATACTTTCCACACCAAGCAGCTGGGAAGGTGTCCCCAGGGGCTTTGGGGGAGAGAGGCAGCGGGTGGCAGCCCAGGGCAGGTGGCTGCAGGGCCTCAGGAGGTGAAGTGCTCGCTTCTGGGCTGCAAACTGTAGCTGGCCCCATGCATCTCAGGGGCAAAGGATGAATTTTAAGCCAGGGTTTTTAGCCAGACTTCCTCTCTGTCCTGGGACACTGATTTTGCACCTCCTTGTAGTTTTCCTTACACCGTAGTAGACATTTTCTATAGGTTCCCTGGTTGTTTCTTTTGAGAATTAGTGCTGATGGAGTGGTGTTAAATATGCAAAGGAATACAAGACAAAGCTTTCTGTTACTTCCATTGCATGCCATCACTAGCCTTTGAATAGGTGATTTAAACCATTCTCATTTGAATGGTGTGTTTGTTTGAGAAGAAAGTTTATTGCATCTCCCTGGAGAAGTTAGGCAATTAGGGTTATTGCCTCTAACTTTTGTTTTAATTTTTGGCTTAAAGGAGAAAAACTTCATCCAATGTAGAGATATTTTAATGCAGATAAGCAGACTTCTGAAGCACAATAGACATTTAAAATGTGATTTAAAAATTGTTTACCATTATAAAGAGCAGCTCTGATGGAACCATGGAAACATATGAGCGTGTGTGAAATCCCTCCTGTTTCATATACATGTAAAGAGCTCAGTATAGGTATATTATAAGAAATACTTGAATTAGCCACTGTAGAGGGTGTTCCCTTAGACATGCGATAAAGCATTCTATTTGAAGAATGAGAATCAAAGCAGTTAGGTTGAAGCATTGGAGTCTCTGTGCTCAGGGGCATAAATGCTGACTTGTGCCTTGTTGAGGTTGGGCTGCATGGCCTCTTTTAGCCAGTCAGCCTGGTGGGAGGCAGCGTGTGCACTGGGGCAGAGACGAGACCCTTTTTCTTTTAAAATTCCCCAAGCCCAAACTTCTCTCTCAAATGGGCATCTCCTTACTGTCAGTGCTCATGGCGGAGTTTTTTCATTTACGTGGACAGGGTTCATCCCCATTCACAGCTCTGAAAAAGGGCACTCTCAGCCCTTAAAACAAGTGATGTTTTCAAAGAACTGCTCCCTCTTAGGATGTATTTCTGGGCTGGCTGCTGTCTGGGCTCCTGCACGTGCCTGCATGTGCCCTGCTCCAGCACTGGCTGCTGTGCTGCATTGTGCCCGCTGTTGTGTGCCGCACCGCTTACAGATGCTGGTGTAGCCTCTCGTTGCTCTCTGGAGACAGAAGCCTTCAAACCCCAGGAGACAAAGAACATTTCTAAGGGCTTTTCTTTTTCCCCTCTTTCCCCCCCCTTCTTTTTCCCTTTTTTCTTTTTTTCCTGGAAGCTGAAAAGTGAGTGTGAAGCACTTTTGATAAAATGCTGCTGGGTGGAAACCCAAACACATCATATGGGACAAGCTTTTGAAGAGATGAGAGCTTTCCTAATGTGTTCGGTAGTCAAGGTTAGTCTGAGGGAGTGACAGCTCCCTTTGATGTCCTGGGCTCCAAATATTTAGGGAGAGTGGTGCAGGAAAGGAATGGAAGGCCAGTGATGTGCTATTTTGTTCTGAAATCATGAGCTGCGCAAAGAAAACCTTGAAAATGTATGGATTTAAGGAAGAGAAATGTTCATGCCTCAGGAGAGAGATATTATGACTCCCAAGAAGCTGAAAATCAGGTCATTATGTGGTTTGACATTTTGATCTACATATCATTTTATCTTTTGTGCTAGTTCACTCATGCACATGTGGGCTTTGGGTTGCTAGGAAGGTTTTAATTAGAAATGTACTGAACAGATTAACAGTAGTTGGAAATATTTGAAAACTACATTTTTGCAGTAAGTCCTAAAAAAGGCAAGATGCTTAGTGTTAACGGTCCCTCTCCTTCTTCCTTCCCCTTTACAACTGGTGTTTGAGCACTGAAAAGTTAGTGGCTGGTATAGACAGCATTTCTAATCTAGTTGTGTGTGTACTTCATCACAGCATGTTGCAATCCTTAGGAAAAGTTTAGTCAATAATATCATAGTGTGTATTTTCTAGTGGCCTGTGTTGAACATAGGTGATGATTTTTATCCCAGGTCTGCGTGTTCCGAGCTGTGTGTCTGGGAAAGGAAAGGAATCCTATGGTTCTGTCTTTGATACCAAAACTGTAGCAGTTTTCAACTTACGCATTTCTCTAATAGCTCAATTCTATCACTTCAGCTGTTCAGACGAAGAATCCTAATTAAAGGACTGCATGGTCTTTGAAGTAATTGATACTTTATTCCTCTCTCTTCTTTAAGAAGCCCTGCTTTCCTACATTATGACCATTAATACTTTTTCACTCAGGAAAAGTGATCTGCTACAATTTTTCTTCTTTTTTCAGAGAGCGTGAGGAAGTGGCTTAAGATATTTCAGAATAACCAGCAGATTTTCTAGACCTTTCAGTCTCACAGTGCAGATACGTATGCATTTCCAGTGAAATGCTCTTTTGAGCAGCCATAGCATAAGGTATGCAAGCCACGGAAGTCCCATTAAACTATCAAGATGAATCTTACTGGGACTCTGGTAGTGTTTGTGCTGCCTTGATGGAAGGAAGGAATTTTTGTGTTGGATCACCCACCAGTAGCTCCGTAAAAGAAATACAGGGTGACAAGGCTAGCTGAGCGTTAAAGATAATCATCTCTGTCTCTACTCTGTCTCAACACAGTCTTACTGCAGTGGAGTCATACCAGTGTAATTCTGGGGTAGTGAAGTGGAGAATCTGTCCCCAAGCACATTTGCTTGTTCTGAGCATACAAGCATTTCTCTGCCATCAATTTTATTACAAGAAAAGGTACTGTAAAATCTACTTGGTGATGATGCTAATCAGAGAGTTTATTGGCTCCCTTCAGGGGCTCTGTCTAGCACACTGAATCTGTATTTGTCATGTGAAAGGCTGGATCTTTCAGAGCGCAGGCAACATATTTGTGTATGTAGGATTTCCTTGCAGCCTGCCCCAGCTTTTCGCAAATTCTGTGCAATCACAGAATGGTTTGGGTTGGAAGGGACCTTTAAAGGTCATCTAGTCCAATGCCCCTGCCTTGGGCAGGGATGTCTTTCACTAGATCAGGTTGCTCAAAGCTCCATTCAACCTGACCTTAAACACTTCCAATGATGTCCGGTCCAAGAGGCTCTCAGGACAGTAGGAGGTGGAGGGACCCCCTCCCTGCTAGGGTGGGGCAGAAAAGAGGAAGGTAAATATAAAAGGATATAGCAAAATCAGAACACCTCACTGTAGTATCAGTTGTGATCATCAGGTTATGGGCTTTTCTGAGGTGCCTCCCTATTGTTTTGACTTGTTATTTGATTTGGGAAAGTATCTGAGTAAGAACTCTGTAGTGATCCACCACCCATCTTCATTCATCATAATAGTACCCACAGGATGCAGCTGAGTCACCAAGCTGGCTTAGTTTTTCTAATGTACTTCTGTGTTTTATTTGATTATGAAGTCCAGATACTCCTGCTTTCAGTTACAGGCTTTTTATTTTACTCTGGTTGTGTCAAAATCAATTTGTAATTCTGTGGTGCCCACATGAAATTAGTTTTAATTTGCTATGTGTTTCTAAGGGTGACTGACATTTAATATTTTGTTCTGAGGGTCTCATTAGTACTGTGTACCCATAATCTTTTCTATGGGTGTAATGACAGAGGGTAAGTGAGCTATTGAACAGCATCCATCTGTCCACTTAATGAATGGCCAGAGGGAAATACAGGGGGAAAAATAGATGGATAATTGTCAGCATTTCTGTATTTGTAGTTTAGAAAAGTCAAATATAATACTGTGGGTTTGCTGTGAGCTTCAAGGATTTTAGCCCTCCATGATCAGGAAGATGTTTCTTAGTAGTAATTCGTACACATCAAGCAATGAGAAAATCATGGCAAAGCCTATAGAAGCAGAACTCATTTTCAAGCATGACAGCAATTGCTACAGTGTGAAAGAGTAGTGCCTTTTGTGTCCCTCAGCTCAATATGTAGAGGCAAGTTACTTTAATCTAGTCTCTGTGAGCCCATCCCTTATCTGCGCTGTAGTCAATATGCGTGTGGCTGCATACCACGTACGGCCTTTTATTTATTAATTTTTTTTTTTTTTTTTTTTTTTGCTTTCCTGTGAGTGACTTGTCTCAGGGGTGTTGAAGGCCTGTATGGTTCTGTAAACCTGGTGTCGACTGAAGTTACAGAATAAAGATTATTTTTTATTCCGTTTTTTTGTGTGGCCACTGAAGTAGCTGTCTGCTTCGTCTCTAGACTTTAATGAACTTGGGGGATGGGTGGTAAAAGAATTAAAAACGTGCCCAGAAGGTAGAGCCACCAGAAGTATTGTTAACAAAGTTCTCTAAAGTCTCTGAGAAACCTACCCATTGCTCTTCTCCTTGGCTCAGTCTTTGCTCTTGTCCTCATCCTGGAAAGATGCTGTAAGTATTTCCAGTGCACTTTGAATTAATATAGAAAAAAAGAGATCTACAGTGGTAATTGGTAGAGAAAATAAAAATACTATATTTAGTATTTAAGGAATTATGAAGAAGTTTATATTTGTCTCCAGCTGATATTTAATTTTCCTGTACTTATTAGCGATAAGTAACCAATGTGGCCACTTCCTTTGCAGTTTACCCAGCGTTTTGACTAAAATCTTGAAGCTGATAGGTTGGAAAGAGGCTTGATGCTTTAACTTCATCTAATCTGTTCAGGAAAGCCCTACTACTTTCTTCTATTATGTATATTTATATTTTACTGTACAGTGGGATCCCTACTAGTAACTTAGCACATTATGTTTAAAAAAAAAAAACAAACCACAAAACCAAAATCCAAAAGATCAGTACTGAGAGCTCATTCACTTTGCTAAAACGTCATCAGGTGTGACTCTATACTTGAGTATTTTTCAGTAAGTTTTGCTATTAAGCTGTAGTAAGTTGCCTTATAATTTCAGTATCTGCGATCTGCTGCATTGAAGTATTTTGAAAAGCTTTGCTTTTCAGTGTAGTGACTAAAATTGGCTGGAGATTTTTCCCTGGAAGGAAAGTTTGTGTTAAGTCTTTTTTTTTTTTTTTTTTTTTTTTTTTTTTTAAATACACTATTTTGTTTTGGTTTATCTGGCAAAATAAATGGCTGTTCGGTAAAATGACAGTGATTTCTACTAAAAATAAGGATAGAATGGATTAGAAAAAGCCTTTTATTTTGTCAACATAAACATCTACTCGAAAATATTTTGCAGTTGTTTTCAATAATGTATTTTTTAACTGTGAATGATAAGAATTTAATCTGAGCATAGAGTTGTATTTTAAAAAGTATATATATACACTATTGGCTATTATTTAGGTACAAAAAATGTCTTTAATGGAATAAATCATGTAAGCCTAATATGTTGAATTGCATACCAGAGGTTGCTTTTATAGTTTGTATTGATATACTAGTTGTAAGGTAACTTTGGTTTCCATGAGAAGTTCATCTCAAGCTGAGATGAAAAACCTGGTTACCCTCAACTATAGCAACTGCATAACAGTTACTCATAGAAAATACCATTATATAATTTCACAGCTACTTTAGCAGTTGGTTTGAATGGGAAAGTTGACTAAACTCCTAATCTAGAAGGAGAAGCATCTTAAAAATAGAGCAATAATGTTTTGATTGTGAGGTGCTACGTGTAAGATGTGCTACTACTGATTAAGTTACGGTGCTGAGACTTCTTCCCACCTCTAATCTTTTTGCGCTTACAGCCTTATACCCCATTGACTTCCCATGAGAGAGTGATGTACAGAGGAAATGGGAGTGAGATTGGTGCTTTCAGGAATGTTGTATGTCTTCTACAAAATGCTGTCAAACTTAGCCCAAAAGACATTTTTATGTGGGATGTTTTAAATACCTGTGGTATCTCACCTCACCGTGTTTAACAAGAAATACTGGTTCACAGAGAAGCATTTCACTTTACACTTCTGTGTTTCTTAAATGTCAAAAGAAAGTAGGTTTTTCTTTTTTATACAGGTAAGATGTTTGGAGAACTTTGTGTTGCCAGAAACAAGCTTCACAGTCTTGGCTTGTTAGCAAGATTATTTAACCTATAACTGAAGTAAGCAAACCCAGGAGTAGTCGGTACAATCAGCATCAATACCGTGGAAAATGAAGCAAAGAAAGAAAAATGCAATTAAGTGATTCTGAGATAACAGAAACCTGTGTGAAAGTAGGTAAAGAGAGTGGTGACTTACTGTAAAGCAAAGGATTTCCAACCTCTTTTGCCCTGGAGAATTCTTGAGATGAATTATTTTAGGTTATTCACTTTTATCACACTCATGTGAATTGTCTTGGTGGTTTTGTTTGTTTCTTTAGAAAAAAAAAACAACCTGCAAGTTTTTTTTCCTGACTTTTCAGTAAATTCCGTTTTAAAATCTATTTTCTTCTGTATGTTGTTCTTCGCCTCGGTCTGATAAAATTCCCCTACCTCATTCATTAGACTCAAGGTGCCTACTGTGGTTATGCGAGAGCAGGACAAATAGTAAGGGCAAAAGAAAGAGCAGATTGTACTGTTAGATTGCAGTTATTTATGCCAGGGCAAAGGACATGCAGAGGATTGCTTTCCAGAACAACTGCTCTTATCTAGACTTTTTACAGTGCTTTTGAAGTTGTGTCTGGTGCTTACAGTGTCTGTCGCCACTGACCCTTTGACTTACAGCAGTCCATGTGACCAGCTATGGCATGACATTTTCTTATTTGGAGAAATGTTATTCTGCAGTACAGAGGGGTTACATATGTTTTCCTTACATTCAATCCTGCTGTGGATTCTTGCATTTGTCATGTACGTTTACATGTCCTATTTATAGAAAACTTTTTAGGTGACTTTTGTTTTTTTATCACACCGAATTCGTGTAGAGCTTGTACTTAGAGAAACTCTAAATGCTATTAGAATTTATATTTAGATGTCTCTCTATATTTACATATTCTATAGAAAATATATTTAGATATGTAGCGAATAACTAGTTGCATGCAATATTCCCCTTGAAAATGTTTTATAGCTTTATACTAATTAACCACCAGTAGTAAAACATTAATTGTATCTATGTAAATCTTAAAACAAAGCAAACAATACTTTCATTTGACACTTTTCAGCAAGCAGTGGAAACTGCAAGAATCTGCCTGAAATATATGCATATATATCCCCAATATGCTTTTAATTTTTACTCCATTTGTATAGATATAGTTTTACTTTCTATATAAAATGTAAAGTTTGTCTTTATAATATAAAGCTCTGTTATAGCTTTATAAATTGTATATATATTTTAACTTACATATCTATATGTATATAATTTATAATATATTATAAGATATAATATGGCTTTATATTAGGAAATGGTTTTGTATCAGGAGATTATTCAAGGAGACAGAAAGAATAATTAAAAATATGTGTCCTGTAGTCAGAAACAAGCCAGTTGTATTCCTTTTCAGGTGTCTGCAGAAAAAATATAAGGACTCGTGTGTGTCTTCTCTTTCTTATCTCAAATAATAGGCTAGGCTTTTTGACTGGTCTCGTTTGCTAATCAGTCGCGCTCAGCTCCTCTCGCGCCCCATATAAGAAAATTGTATGGAGCTGGGAAGTTCAGTATTGTATTAGAATCATCTTTCTATATGAGAAACAGCATCACTGTTTATCGTGAAGCTGGTTTGGTTGTGTATAGCTACTGGCCATCCTTACATGTAGGTAGCTCCATTTATGTTAATGACATACGAAAAGAGAAAAGGAAAATATATTCTTGACATTCAAAAGTTAAAATTTTTCTTTCCTAATTTATGTGCAGTAGTTTTATCAGAAAGTATTATTTCCTGAAGAAATACTAATGTTGGTATTGGCATTTTTTTTCCTTATCGATATTAGTCTCAGTGGCAACAGCTGTTCAAAATTATTTCCCCAAATAGTCTTAGCCATTTGGAAAAACATGTGAAGGGATAAGAGGATGGAAAGGAGAGGCCTGTTTCCAAAGTTTGTTTCTCATACAGAGGAGTGAGATATGGCGGACAGGCTATCAGTGACAAGAGAGTGTGCTATAACTTTTATGCTCCTTAGCACCTCCCACGCCTGAGCTGACTTTTGCAGAATCACAGAATGGCAGAGGTTGGAAGGGACCTTGGGAGATCATCCAGTCCAATCCCCCTGCTAAAGCAGGTTCACCTAGAGCAGGTTGCACAGGACATTGTCCAGGCAGGCTTTGAATATCTCCAGAGAAGGAGACTCCACAACCCCCCTGGGCAGCCTGTTCCAGTGCTCTGTCACCCTCAAAGTAAAGTAGTTTTTCCTCATATTCAACTGAAACCTCTTATGCTTCAGTTTGTGCCCATTGCTCCTTGTTCTGTCACTGGGCACCACTGCAAAGTCTGGCTCCATCCTCGTGACATCCACCCTTAAGATATTTAATATAGTTTGGTCACTTATCCCTAGACTTCCTGGCCTGAAGCAAGGTTGCTTACCGCATTTTAGTGTATCACAGCAATTACATCACTTCAGAGTTCAGCTAAGCTTGTCAAACTTGCCTGCTCAATTTAAGGAGAAGACAAGAAGGACAAAGAGAGAAAGACACGGGAGTGAGGGTCAAGTGCTGCATGAACATATAAAGAATGGAGCAATAAGGATCTTACATCTGTGTTTAACATATTCAGCCTATTTGCCCATATTGAACATGTTTAGCACTGGCAGCCCGACAGGGTATCAGGCAGGTTTTACAGTCGCCTTCTTTTGGACTCAAGAGACTAAGGGTTTGCTGTTGCAGATTCAAGGGATCTTGCCTCTTCCAAAATTATATAGCTGCTGGTTTGATACCTCCTCCTTCAAGAGAAAAATCAAACATCACTGTCCTATCCTGTTGAAGAATCCATATGAAATTGTAGTAATTAAATGTTAAGTCTGTCTTTTTGTTTAGTCTCCTGCTCCAACTTTTTAGGTCATCAATAGCCTAGCTTGTAACTTCAGTCTGTATGAGCCAGTATCACCATGAGAGTAATAAAGTGAGCAAAGACTAAAAATCTGCCTAATTCTTAAAATTGATCTCAAATAAGGGGCTCTAACAAAGCATAGAAAAGATCTATGTCAGATTTTCTCATGTACCTACAGAGGTGCATGACCATTTTTTGGTCAAAGAATGCACACTACTAAAACAAAGGCACACAGATTCTGGTTTTTTAGTTTAGAATATTTTATTCATTTTTTCTTCCGAGTTTTAGAAAGGAATAAAGAAGACTTAGAGTGTAAATGTGCTGTCTTGCCAAAAAGGAAACCCCGTTTCAGTTGAACTGTCTTCAGATGAAGTCAATATTGGTCTTTTCTCATTGTTCCTCAAGTAGCTTTCAGTGGGTGAGTTTACACAAATATAAATGATGTTCTTATAGTCACATAACAGCAAGGGTTTTGACTTCTGCAGTTCAGCAGAGTCAAAAGCAAACATTAAATGTGACACACTCTATTATAATAACTGTCTAATGTGACTGTATATACAGATGTCTAGTTTACAGTTTCTATAACCCAAGAATAATTGTAGGAGGAGGGTGGTTGACAGAAATGAAGTGCATCCCTTCGGTGACTGCTGGTCTACAGAGACTTTTAGTTGCACCCATGGAGCAACTCTCCTGATCTGACGTTTTGTTCATGTTGCAAAGCCATCTTGGTGCATGCAACGTAGATGCCTGTGGTGAAACTAAACTGGAAGAAAAAGGCACTTTAGAAACCAAAATTGTAAGTAAAGGACTCTAGAGATTCTATGTATTTCATGTGCTTCAATTCATGGTAAGCTCTTTCTCAAAATGTTTCACGTGTGACTTTGAATTTCTCCACTGAGCAATGAAGCAGAAAATGTTTGATATGGGTCTGCAGTCCTTGATTTCAGCCTGAACTTAGTCCAAAATCAAATGCAGCATGTTTTCACTATTCTTAGGTGGTGATCAGCATGTGAAATTCAGAGATTAAAAAAACCTAAACAAACCAACCCCAAAGAACCGAAACAAACAAAAAGCTCCACCCAAACCCAAGCAAAACATTAGTATTAATTAGGCTTATTAACCTTTTTTTTTTTTTAAATAATGCTCTACAATATTTTGTTTCATGCTAATGTAGCAGAAAGCAAAACTAGCTTTTCTCTGTCTCTAGCCCTTCTACTTTTTGTTGAATGACTTTTTCAGATTTGATTTTGGTACAGAAAACAAAAGAGCTCTTATGTAATTTTTTTAATTGATGGATTCATTTCATGTTAATATTAAAAAATGTCCCATTGTGAAGCCTTTAATTTTAGAAATATTCTAAAGCTAATTCTAAAAAATCTGTATGATTCCCAGACTTTATTTCTGGGGTTTCAGAGTAGTGTTGTCTGGAAACAAACAAACAAAAAAATTGAGGCACTTGAAATCGTATATGTTCTCATATTCCCTTTGTCTTTGGTTTGAAATTTTGGATTTATTCCATCTGAAAACCAATTTTTGGAGCAATTGTTTCAAGCCTTGTTATAAGAGAAATAAAAATTCTAATCAGCCTTAAAGCATCTATATCTATTTGGAGACAACAAAACCTCTTATCTAAGTTTTGATATAGGCAGGATTAAAGACTACAAAACCTCTTATCAGAGTTTTGATATATGTAGGATTAGAAATATTTGTTGCGTTCTTTGTGGCCTGTTTATCAGCATTTGCTAAGGATGTATTGCTGGGATACTACTCTACACTCTGGGCTTATTTTCAGGCTGCAGATTTAAAATGCAAAAATGTGAATCCTGTAGCATTTAAATGTATTAAATGTAAATAAGAGGACTTGACAAGGGAGATGAAATTCAGCAAATCACTTGCTTCTATGATCTAAATTTTGCTTTATTTGGAAAAAAATGCTAGATATTTGGAAAAAAAAAGTCAAAATGCTTAAAGGAAGGACCTACGTAGAAATGATGATATTTTTATTTTTTCTCATTTCTAATAAGGATATTGAGTATGTAGGATAGTGCATAAGGAGTATGAAATCGCTTGGTGCCTTTTACTTTTCTAAGTTTTGGTTGGAATAATGTGTGTATCACCACTGAGGACTGACTGGAACACGTGGCTGTGTAAAACATTGTCTCAGGGGTGTCTTATTTATACTACAGACCAAAGACAACATTCTCTATCTGGTATTTTGCAGAATAGGTGTAAATAGGGGCACATAGAATATATGTGCTTCTGCTTGTCAGTTCTGACCTTTCTAAAATTTTAAGGCTGCTGAAATTTCACAAAAAGTATTTATATGAACTAATTAGGTGACATTTATGTGAACAAAAGGTGACATTTAGATTTGACATGCTAAATGACGATATTATCAAAAAGCCCTTAACTTACGGTGAAAACATGTTAGTATTTTCATTTGTGTCTCTATATCCTGAAATAGCTTCCAGTCTGTGTTATGTTGAGATATATATATATTTATTCACTGGGCTTCCTCAGAATTTACACTGGTCTGACATTAGCCAGACCAAATTTTTAGTCTCGAAAAGATCCCGGGCGAGACTCCAAATTCTTCCTTTTGAACTCTTGAGATGATGTAAACTGACTTCCCTGAATGAATTTATATTCTGTCTTTTTGCCTTCTGAGAGAACATTTTTTTAAAAAATATGTAAGAGTATTAACATGTCATATATAGCTGCTAGATGTAAGTATATAATACATACTGCAGAGCCTTTCATGTTAATTCATTGTAGTCAGCAGTGGGTATGACAGTGAGGTGTTATTAATGTAAAGAGATTAAGAAGTAAATTGTACCGACTCACCACATGATTAATTTGCTCTGGTGTGGCGGCAGCAGAAGTGGGGACTGGTTTGGCATCTTGGGGCTCTTTGTCTGCTGGTTCTTCCCCAGCACCCTCTTACCCTACTGGCTGACTGCAGGGGCTCCTGCTGGCTTTGCTAAAAGTTGGGCTGAATACAAACCCCAGGTTAGCTAAGTTTTATTAGAGTGCACTTTCTGGCCAATGGTAATAAGCTGAAACGAGTGAAAATGGGAGAAAAAAGGAAGGGAAAAAATACATGTAAGTCGTGCCATAAGGGAAGCTCGCCTGTCATTCTTAAGCAGATTACTCTGTTTTGGAAAAGCAATGCCAATATTAAAGATGACAGGTGGTGACATCTGATTTATACTGTAACTTTTATGGTATCTTTATATCCTATGTGTATACATAAAATGAGATATAAAAATATATTAATTCTCTGCTTCAGTTTACCTAAGGTTCAGGAAGACAGAAGAAGCTGTCATTTCAAAGAAATACTTCTTCAGTCAAGAGGTGCGCTGGTAGCGTAGCGTACATCCTATCACAGGGGTAACCCCACATACCATTTTCTGTGTTTCTCAAGTGTTTTCAAATACATAATTGACTTTTAGAGCTGTTCCCAAAACTCACAGCTTTTCCTATCTTGTCTGGTTTTACTTTTGTGCAACCAAAGCAGAACACTGGGGGGACGCGGGGGGACTAGTGACAGCTCAGGGGTAACTGGTTAGGTGCCTTCTTTAGGAGTTTGGGGAAAGGTGTCAATAGTAAAACAACGTCAAGGTGGGGAATGATGCTTTTGAGTCTTCTTTGCTCTTACGGCTTCGGGTTTTTCCCAGCTCTAACAAAATGGAAAATTGGTTCTAGGGAGCATTTTGAATGGCAATGATTTTTGGATAATTCTCTTTTGCTGAGTTTTCTCTTTGCTGAGGTTACTGTTGGGAAATTCTTCACTTCTTGGAGTGTTCTCATCAATAATAGGATTTTGCACCTTGTCAGAGATATGTAACCTTGCAGTACAATTACACATGAAGAAATATTAGAGCAGCATTAAGAGCTTGAAATACAACTATGTGGAAAGTCAGAGGTAAGTGTGAAGAATAGTTAGTAAATTCTTTACCCATACAGAAATGTCTAAATAATAAGGTGTTTTCAAACTAAGCTTTCAATTTCTATTAGATATGAGAATTCCATTGTCTGTCTGTTTTTAAGAAGTTATTCTCTGTCACCTCTTGGTTAGAGCACTGTTCCCACATCCTCCTGCCAGCAAATAGAAACTGAAAATTATTCACTATGGTTTGGGGGGTTTGTTTTATTCTTATGAAGAATTTCTCTCCCATTATCCACTCCATTGGCACAGCCAGCATATAATCCTTCAAAACTGAAAAGAAAAAGAAAAAAAACGGGTTTTTCCCAGCTCTAACAAAATGGAAAATTGGTTCTAGGGAGCATTTTGAATGGCAATGATTTTTGGATAATTCTCTTTTGCTGAGTTTTCTCTTTGCTGAGGTTACTGTTGGGAAATTCTTCACTTCTTGGAGTGTTCTCATCAATAATAGGATTTTGCACCTTGTCAGAGATATGTAACCTTGCAGTACAATTACACATGAAGAAATATTAGAGCAGCATTAAGAGCTTGAAATACAACTATGTGGAAAGTCAGAGGTAAGTGTGAAGAATAGTTAGTAAATTCTTTACCCATACAGAAATGTCTAAATAATAAGGTGTTTTCAAACTAAGCTTTCAATTTCTATTAGATATGAGAATTCCATTGTCTGTCTGTTTTTAAGAAGTTATTCTCTGTCACCTCTTGGTTAGAGCACTGTTCCCACATCCTCCTGCCAGCAAATAGAAACTGAAAATTATTCACTATGGTTTGGGGGGTTTGTTTTATTCTTATGAAGAATTTCTCTCCCATTATCCACTCCATTGGCACAGCCAGCATATAATCCTTCAAAACTGAAAAGAAAAAAAAAAAAAAAAAAAAAAAAGGCTTTTTATCTAATTGAAATGATACATGGCACAACTTAAATTTCAGTAACAGTCAAAGGTTTTTTTGCTAAGCATGGCTGACACATGAATGTTTAATGGACTAGATATTATTTTGTTTATGATTTTATTAAGAAATGTATGTCTCGCTCCAACAACAAGCTCAAAGGATTTTGCTACAGTGTGTAGTCATGTGACTAAATGTTGTCCTCTATTTAATACCTAAGCAGTTCTCTGTGCCTTATTTTTTTTTGTTTGTTTCAAAGCTATGCTTTTGTTGTGTGGTCTTGCAAAGGCAGAAGTTGCCACAAACTCAGAATGGCCAAATTTCAATTTAGTTGAAGTGCAAAATAGCTGTTAATAATGGCTTTTGGATTTGAGGAATTTAGCAGATAGTTTTTAATTATCCATGCTGATTTAGTGAGTTTGCAACTTAATATGTTTCATTTTGCACAACCCAAAAGAAGACAGTAAAGTTAATTGGAACCTTGTTAGATTTTCATGTATACCTTTTTTTTTTTTTTTTTTTTTTAAAATGCGCTGGGAATGAGAATGAATAGTTTTCTCATTACAAAAAATGGCTATGATCGGATATCCTTCTTATCAACACATCATTATAAAGTATATGAGTATGTATGAGATATATCCATAATATATATTATATCTCACAGTTTTAGCAAAATGAGGTTAAGATAATCATTGAAAGCAACAATAATCAGTGAAGCATTGAATGTTAAATAGGTTTTTATATTAAATAAACTTCAGTAGAACAAGAGCAATTTACTGAAAGAATTTCTTCCTTATATCCAGTCTAAACCTCCCCTGTTTTAGTTTAAAGCCATTACCCCTTGTCCTGACATGGCTGGCCCTACTAAAAAGATTTTCCCCATCTTTCCTATAGGCCTCCTTTAGGTACTGAAAGGCCGTAATCAGGTCTCCCTGCAGCCTTCTTTTCTCCAGGCTGAATAAGCCCAACTCTCTCAGCCTGTCCTCATAGGAGAGGTGCTCCAGCCCTTGGATCATTT
>NW_009260596.1:3059062-3059481 GCF_000687185.1 Egretta garzetta | reverse complement strand
GCGACCATCCAGCCAGTTCCTTATCCACTGAACAGTCCATCCATCAAATCCATAGCTCTCCAATTTAGAGAGAAGGATGTTGTGGGGGACCGTGTCAAAGGCTTTGCAGAAGTCCAGATAGATGACGTCTGTTGGTTTTCCCTTGTCCACTGATGCTGTCACTCCATCATAGAAAGCCACTAGGTTCGTCAGGCAGGACTTGCCCTTGGTGAAGCCATGCTGGCTATCTCGAATTACCTCCCTGGCCTCCATGTGCCTTAGCATAGCTTCTAGGAGGATCTGTTCCATGATCTTCCCAGGCACAGAGGTGAGGCTGACAGGTCGGTAGTTCCTGGGGTCTTCCTTTCTACCCTTTTTGAAAATGGGCACAATGTTTCCCTTTTTCCAGTCCCCAGGGACTTCACCAGACTGCCATGACT